>NW_027252668.1:528691-541191 GCF_044704955.1 Pristiophorus japonicus | reverse complement strand
GTGTGTGTGTGTGTGTGTGTGAGACACCAGCCCGAGACTGACCTGTTCCTGTCTATAACACACTTCCCCCCCCCCCCCTCTCTCGCTCACACAGTGGTGAAGTGCGACTGTGTGTGTGTGTGTGTGTGTGTGTGTGAGAGACACCAGCCCGATACTGACCTGTTCCTGTCTATAACACACTCCCCCCCCCCCCCCCCTCTCTCGCTCACACAGTGGTGAAGTGCGACTGTGTGTGTGTGTGTGTGTGTGAGAGACACCAGCCCGATACTGACCTGATCCTGTCTATAACACACTCCCCCCCCCCCCCCCGCCCCCCCCCTCTCTCGCTCACACAGTGGTGAAGTGTGTGTGAGAGACACCAGCCCGATACTGACCTGATCCTGTCTATAACACACTCCCCCCCCCCCCCCCCCGCCCCCCCCTCTCTCGCTCACACAGTGGTGAAGTGCGACTGTGTGTGTGTGTGTGTGTGTGTGTGTGTGTGTGTGTGTATGAGACACCAGCCCGATACTGACCTGTTCCTGTCTATAACACAATTCCCCCTCTCTCTCGCTCACACAGTGGTGAAGTGCGACTGTGTGTGTGTGTGTGTGTGTGTGTGTGAGAGACACCAGCCCGATACTGACCTGATCCTGTCTATAACACACTCCCCCCCCCCCCCCGCCCCCCCCTCTCTCGCTCACACAGTGGTGAAGTGCGACTGTGTGTGTGTGTGTGTGTGTGTGTGAGAGACACCAGCCTGATACTGACCTGTTCCTGTCTATAACACACTCCCCCCCCCCCCCCCCCCACCCTCTCTCGCTCACACAGTGGTGAAGTGCGTGCTAGTAGCGAGCCCTGGCTTTGTCAAGGAGCAGTTCTGCAACTACATGTTCGAGCAGGCCGTGAAGATGGACATTAAGCTGATCCTGGAGAACCGCTCCAAGTTCCTGCAGGTGCATGCCTCGTCAGGGCACAAGTACGCCCTCAAAGGTGAGGGTCCCACCCGCAGACTGTGCTGTGCACTCGCACGCTGACCGTTTTCGCTGAGCACGGGGCCTTCCCTTGGCAGGGGATGGGGGGATACAGGCCCCAGTCTCGGCTCCGTTACCTCTCGCCTCAGTCACAACTTCGTGGGTTCGAGCCACACACACTCCAGAGAGTAGGAAGGAGTCAGATCCATTGGGATTGTGTACAAAGGGAGTGAATGGGAAGGGGTTGGATCCATTGGGATTGTGTACAGTGGGAGTGAATGGGAAGGGGTTGGGTCCATTGGGATTGTGTACAGTGGGAGTGAATGGGAAGGGGTTGGGTCCATTGGGATTGTGTACAGTGGGAGTGAATGGGAAGGGGTTGGGTCCATTGGGAATGTGTACAGTGGGAGTGAATGGGAAGGGGTTGGGTCCATTGGGATTGTGTACAATGGGAGTGAATGGGAAGGGGTTGGGTCCATTGGGATTGTGTACAGTGGGAGTGAATGGGAAGGGGTTGGGTCCATTGGGATTATGTACAGTGGGAATGAATGGGAAGGGGTTGGGTCCATTGGGATTGTGTACAATGGGAGTGAATGGGAAGGGGTTAGGTCCATTGGGATTGTATACAGTGGGAATGAATGGGAAGGGGTTGGATCCATTGGGAATGTGTAGAATGGGAGTGAATGGGAGGGGGTTGGGTGAATGGGAAGGGGTTGGGTCCATTGGGATTGTGTACAGTGGGAGAGAATGGGAAGGGGTTGGGTCCATTGGGATTGTGCACAATGGGAGTGAATGGGAAGGGGTTGGATCCATTGGGATTGTGTACAATGGGAGTGAATGGGAAGGGGTTGGGTCCATTGGGATTGTGTACAGTGGGAGTGAATGGGAAGGAATTGGGTCCATGAGTCAGAAGGTTGTGGGTTCGAGACCCACCCCAGAGTCCTGAGCCCCATAATCTAAGCCCACTCTTCCGGTACCAGTACTGAGGGAGTGCTGCACTGTCGCAGGTGCCGTTTTTCAGATGAGACATTAAACCAAGGACCCCGCCTGCCCTCTCAGGTGGACATAAAAGATCCCACTGGCGGGTGAGTTCTCCCGATTTCCTGGGGCCAATATTTATCCCTCAACAAACATAAGAAATAGCAGTAGGGCATTCTGCCCCTCAAGCCTGCTCCGCCATTCAGTAAGATCATGGCTGATCTTCTACCTCAGTTTCACTTTCCCGCACTGTTCCCATATTCCTTGGTTCCCTTATTGTTCTCTGTCTTAAATACACTCAAAGACGGAGTCTAAATGGCCGACCCCTTATTCTGAGACTGTGACCCCTGGTTCTAGTCTTCCCAGCCCGGGGAACCATCCTCCCTGTATCTCCCCTGTCTTGCTCTCTGTCTGTGTCTCTCTCTGCCTGTCTCTCTCACTCTCACTCTCTGCAGGTTCACCCCTCTCTCCCTCTTTCTCTGTCTTTCTGTGTTTGTGTCTCTCTCTCTCTATCTGTCACCATCTCTGAAGTTCCCTATCTCTCTGTAGCTGATCACTTTCTTTCTGCACGTTCCCTCTCTCTCCCTCTTTTTCTATCTTTCTGTGTGTGTCTCTCTCTCTCTCTATCTGTCACCATCTCTGAAGTTCCCTATCTCTCTGTAGCTGATCACTTTCTTTCTGCACGTTCCCTCTCTCCCTCTTTTTCTATCTTTCTGTGTGTGTCTCTCTCTCTCTCTATCTGTCACCATCTCTGAAGTTCCCTCTCTGAAGTTCCCCATCTCTCTGTAGCTGATCGCTTTCTTTCTGCGTGTTCCCTCTCTCTCTCTCTCTCTCTCTCTCTCTCTCTCTCTCTCTCTCGTTCCCTATCTTTTCTCTGTCTCTCTTTGGCTCTCCCTCAGTCACTCTCTCTGTACCTTCCCCATCTCACTCCAGGTTCCCTCTCTCTCTCTCAATAGGTTCCATTTCGCTCAATGGATTTGGAAAGTGCACTCACTGTCCCCAAATGTGGCAGGCAATCCCAGTCCTCGGCCTCAACATTCTGCAATGGTTTGATCAGGCAATTTATGGATAGCCCACAGACAGCAAGGGGACCATTGAAACATAGAAAATAGGTGCAGGAGTAGGCCATTCGGCCCTTCGAGCCTGCACCACCATTCAATGAGATCATGGCTGATCATTCACCTCAGTACCCTATTCCTGCTTTCTCTCCATACCTCTTGATCCCTTTAGCCGAAAGGGCCATATCTAACTCCCTCTGGAATATATCCAATGAACTGGCCTCAACAACTCTCTGCGGCAGGGAATTCCACAGGTTCACCACTCTCTTGAGTGAAGAAGTTTCTCCTCATCTCGGTCCTAAATGGCCTACCCCTTATTCTTAGACTGTGTCCCCTGGTTCTGGACTTCCCCAACATCGGGAACATTCTTCCTGCATCTAACCTGTCCAGTCCCGTCAGAATTTTATATGTTTCTATGAGATCCCCTCTCATCCTTCTAAACTCCAGTGAATACAGGCCCAGTTGATGCAGTCTCTCCTCATATGTCAGTCCCGCCATCCCATTGAGCAATCAATCTGCCTCTCCCGCTCACTGTCCCGATTCCAGAGAGGTCACACTGGTTCATTATAAAATGTTTAAGCTGCTGATACAAGTCTATCTTCCCGAAGTGTTTGGGTGCTCTGCCAGGATTCAGACAGTCTCCCGATGAATCGGTCAGTCTAAGCACCTGAAAATGGGCCGCTCTGGGCATTTGGGAATGGACCGTTCCGGCCTTCTCCGAAAGGTCCCATTGATTGCCTTAATATCCAAAAGTCTATCGACCTCTGACTTGAACATACTCAAAGACTGGGCCTCCACAGCCCTCTGGGGTAGAGAATTCCAAAGATTCACCACCCTCCGAGTGAAAAAGTTTCTCCTCATCTCAGTCCTAAATGGCCGACCCCTTATCCTGAGACTGTGTGACCCCTGGTTCTAGACTCTCCAGCCCGGGGGGGGGAAACATCCTCCCTGCATCTACCCTGTCAAACCCTGTAAGAATGTTGTATGTTTCAATGAGATCACCTCTCATTCTCCTAAAACTCTAGAGAGTATAGGCCTCGGCTGCTCAATCTCTCCTTATAGGACAATCCCCCCATCCCAGGAATCAGTCTGGTGAACCTTTGTTACACTCCCTCTATGGCGAGTATATCCTTCCTTAGGTAAGGAGAACAGAACTGTACACAGTACTCCAGGTGTGGTCTCACCAGGGCCCGATATAATTGTAGCAAGACGTCTTTACTCTTATACTCAAATCCTCCTGTAATAAAGGCCAACATACCATTTGCTTTCTTAATGTCTTGCTGTACCTGCGTGTTAACTTTCAGAGATTGGTGGAGAAGGACACCCAGGTCCCTCTGAACACCAACATTTCCCAATCTCTCACCATTTAAAAATTACTCTGCTTTTCTGTTTTTCCGACCAAAGTGGATAACTTCACCTTTCTCCACATTGTATTCCATTTGCCATGTTCTTGCCCACTCACTCAGCCTGTCTATATCCGCTTGAAGCCTCTACGCATCCCCCTCACAGCTTACATTCCCACCTGGCTTTGTACCATCAGCAGACGTGGTTACAGTACACTCGGTCCCTTCGTCCAAATCATTGATATAGATTGTGAATAGCTGAGGCCCCAGCACTGATCCCTGCGGCACCCCACTAGTCACAGCCTGCCAACCTGAAAATGACCCGTTTATTCCTACTCTCTGTTTTCTGTCCGTTAACCAATCCTCAATCCAAGCTAGTACATTACCCCCAATCCCATGAGCCCTAATTTTGTTCAATAACTTCTTGTGTGGCACCTTATCGAATGCCTTCTGAAAATCCAAATATATCACATCCACTGGTTCCCCCTTATCTATCCTGCTGGTTACAACCTCAAAAAACAGTTTTGTCGACCACAATTTCCCTTTCATAAGTCCGTGTTGACTCTGCCCAATCCGATTATCATTTTCTCAGTGCCCTGTTCCCACCTCCCTAACACTAGATTCGAGCTTTTTCCCAACGACTGATGTCAGGCTAACTGGCCGACAGTTCCCTATTTTCTCTCTCCCTCCTTTCTTGAATAGCGGGGTCCCATTTGCTACCTTCCAATCTGCGGGGACCGTTCTAGAATCTAGGGAATTCTAGGGCATTGGTTGGACGATGACAACCAATGCGTCCACTGTCTCTGCTGGCACCTCTCTTACAACCCGAGGATTAGGCCGTCAGGTCCAGGGGATTTGCTGGCTTTTAGTCCCTGTAACTTCTCCAGTACTATTTCAATACCAATACTGATTTCTTTAAGTTCCTCATTCTCGTTCGATTCTGGCTTCCCCACGATTTCCAGAATCACTTAAAAACAGATTATCTGGTCAATTATCATGCTGCTGTTTCTGGGATCTTGCTGTGTGCAATCTGGCTGCCATGTTTCCGACGTGACTGCAGTGACTACACTCCAAAAGTACTTCATTGGCTGTGAAGCACTTTGAGACACTGGGGATAACTCTCCTGCTCTGCTTCCAAATAGTGCCGTGGGAGCCTTTACAAACACCTGAGAAGGTAGACGGAGCCTCATCCTCAGGTTTAATGTCTCAACCGAATGACGGCATCTCTGACAGTGCAGCACTCCCTCAGCACTGCCCCTCCGACAGTGCGGCGCTCCCTCAGTACTGCCCCTCCGACAGTGCAGCACTCCCTCAGTACTGCCCCTCCGACAGTGCGGCACTCCCTCAGTACTGCCCCTCCGACAGTGCAGCACTCCCTCAGTACTGCCCCTCCGACAGTGCGGCACTCCCTCAGTACTGCCCCTCCGACAGTGCGGCACTCCCTCAGTACTGCCCCTCCGACAGTGCTGCACTCCCTCAGTACTGCCCCTCCGACAGTGCAGCACTCCCTCAGTACTGCCCCTCCGACAGTGCAGCACTCCCTCAGTAGTACCCGTCCGACAGTGCAGCACTCCCTCAGTAGTACCCGTCCGACAGTGCAGCACTCCCTCAGTAGTACCCCTCCGACAGTGCGGCACTCCCTCAGTACTGCCCCTCCGACAGTGCGGCACTCCCTCAGTACTGCCCCTCCGACAGTGCAGCTCTCCCTCAGTACTGCCCCTCCGACAGTGCGGCACTCCCTCAGTACTGCCCCTCCGACAGTGCAGCACTCCCTCAGTACCGCCCCTCTGACAGTGCAGCACTCCCTCAGTACTGCCCCTCCGACAGTGCGGCGCTCCCTCAGTACTGCCCCTCCGACGGTGCGGCACTCCCTCAGTACTGCCCCTCCGACAGTGCGGCACTCCCTCAGTACTGCCCCTCTGACAGTGCGGCACTCCCTCAGTACTGCCCCTCTGACAGTGCAGCACACCCTCAGTACTGCCCCTCCGACAGTGCAGCACTCCCTCAGTACTTCCCCTCCGACAGTGCAGCACTCCCTCAGTACTGCCCCTCTGACAGTGCAGCACTCCCTCAGTACTGCCCCTCTGACAGTGCGGCACTCCCTCAGTACTGCCCCTCTGACAGTGCGGCACTCCCTCAGTATTGCCCCTCTGACAGTGTGGCACTCCCTCAGTACTGCCCCTCCGACAGTGCGGCACTCCCTCAGTACCGCACCTGCGACAGTGCGGCACTCCCTCAGTACTGCCCCTCCGACAGTGCAGCACTCCCTCAGTACTTCCCCTCCGACAGTGCAGCACTCCCTCAGTACTGCCCCTCTGACAGTGCAGCACTCCCTCAGTACTGCCCCTCTGACAGTGCGGCACTCCCTCAGTACTGCCCCTCTGACAGTGCGGCACTCCCTCAGTATTGCCCCTCTGACAGTGTGGCACTCCCTCAGTACTGCCCCTCCGACAGTGCGGCACTCCCTCAGTACCGCACCTGCGACAGTGCGGCACTCCCTCAGTACCGCCCCTCCGACAGTGCGGCACTCCCTCAGTACCGCCCCTCCGACAGTGCGGCACTCCCTCAGTACCGCCCCTCCGACAGTGCGGCACTCCCTCAGTACTGCCCCTCCGACAGTGCGGCACTCCCTCAGTACCGCCCCTCCGACAGTGCAGCACTCCCTCAGTACTGCCCCTCCTGACCGTGCGGCGCTCCCTCAGTACTGCCCCTCCGACAGTGCGGCACTCCCTCAGTACTGCCCCTCCGACAGTGCATCACTCCCTCAGTACTGCCCCTCCGACAGTGCGGCACTCCCTCAGTACTGCCCCTCCGACAGTGCGGCACTCCCTCAGTACCGCACCTGCGACAGTGCGGCACTCCCTCAGTACTGCCCCACCGACAGTGCGGCACTCCCTCAGTACCGCCCCTCCGACAGTGCGGCACTCCCTCAGTACTGCCCCTCCGACAGTGCGGCACTCCCTCAGTACCGCCCCTCCGACAGTGCAGCACTCCCTCAGTACTGCCCCTCCTGACCGTGCGGCGCTCCCTCAGTACTGCCCCTCCGACAGTGCGGCACTCCCTCAGTACTGCCCCTCCGACAGTGCGGCACTCCCTCAGTACTGCCCCTCCGACAGTGCGGCACTCCCTCAGTACTGCACTGGGATTATCAGCCTCTGGCATGGCATTGGAACCCACGACCTTCTGACTCGGAGGCAACAGTTGCACCAACTGAGCCAGGACTGATACGCGGGGAAAGGTGACCGAATGCTTGGTCAAAGCAGTCGGTTTCAAGGAGCGTCTTCAAGAAGGGGTTGGGGGGGTGGGGGGGAAGGGGGAGAGAGAGACAGGCGGACCGGTTTCGGGAGGGAATTCCAGAGCTTGGGGCCCAAGGCCAGCTGAAGGCAGGGCCGCCCATGGTGAAGCGATGGAAAGCGGGGAGATGGGCAAGAGGCCAGAATTGGAGGGACCTGCAGGGATCGCGGGAGGGTGGTCGGGGCTGGAGGAGGTTACAGAGATGGGGGAGGGGTGGCGAGGCCACGGAGGGAGTCTAAACACCAGGATGAGAAGGCGCTGCATGAATGCATGTCTTTTTAAAAGGGAGCAAGAGGGCTGGGGGATACTGAAGTCTGTCCAGGCTGGAACCAGGCCTGATGAGACATGGGGCAGAGCCTTGATTTGGAGGCCTCTGGGTGGCTGGGGGGTTGGGGGTGGGGGGAATAGACTCGAGACTTGGGCCTGAGTTTTCTCTCTTTTTTTCTTTCTTTCAGAGGTCCTCTCCGACTCCAGTGTGACAGCAAGACTTGCCGACACCAAGGTGCGACTGGGAGGTGGGGGCGGGGTGCTTGAATGGGTATTTTCACCAAATGCCTTCCAGTTCTTCCCGTCTGGAGACTCCCTCTTTGTCCTCGTCCTGGGGCACTGCCGGGCAATTAGCGCCCCTTTCCGCCGTTGCCCGTTGCGAAGATGGTGGACGCCCGCCTCCGTCAACCACCCGCGTGGCTTTGAGACAACTGAGCGCCTCGCTGGGCCGCGTTAAGAGATGGCCAAGTTGGGTGTGTGGGTTCTGGAGTCACGTGTAGGCCTGGGTGCCGATAAGGAGGGCAGCTTTCCTTCCCTCGAGGTGCCAGGCTGCGAGTTGAACTCGCGCTCATCTGCATCGTCGGCCAGGGCCCTCTTGGGTGGCCTACAACCCTGAGAGTTGCCACACCCAGTCGAATAGCCGCCCGCCAGGCCGGGCGCTGAGGAGAAGGTGGTGGTGGGCCGCTTCCTTGTCCCGCAGGTGGGTTGGATACAAACGGAGCGGCCCCCGTTTTGAGGGCACTTACGAGCCGGCCAGGTTGCTGTGTGGGACTGGGGTCGGGTGTGTCCGGGTGATGCAGACTTTTAACTCGCTCGGGAGCTCCCGTGCTCTGGTCCTTGATGTATTCGGCAGTCGGCCACCAGAGGGCAGTCACGTTCCATTGACGCGTCGGAGCAGGAGGAGGCCATTCAGCCCCTCCAGCCTGTTCCGCCATTCAGTCAGCTCATGGCTGGCCTGTATCCTAACTCCATCCACCCGCCTTTGCCCCCATATCCCTTCACACCCACGGCGAGCAAAAACAAATCTCAGCGATCTCGGATTACAGAATTATTCATTGAGCCCGCACCCTCCGCTTTGTGTGAGAGAGAGTTCCACACTTCTACCAGCCATCGCGTGACGGAAATCTTTCCCAATGCCCCCCCCCCCCCCCCTCAATGGCCTGGGCTCTGATTTAATGGTGAGGCCCCCTTCAAGTGTCTCGGGTTCCCCCCACCAGCGGATAAAGTGTCTCTGCTCCCCACCCTATCGATTCAGGCTCCATCCCCGGCCTAGTGCTGAGTTAGCCTGATCTCACACCCAGTGTGGGACTGAGCTCCCTCCCCACACACACACACACACACACAGAGCAGGAAAGGGCCCAGGCTCCATACCCGGCCTGTGCTGAGTTGACCCTCTTTGCTAAACTGTGGTCTCTCTTCTCGCTCCCCCAGGCCGCAGGTGAGGTGAAGGCGCTGGAAGACTTCTACAAGATGCTACAACATGAGCCAGACCGAGCGTTCTACGGGTAAGGCCTCCAACTTGATCAAGAGGGCACAGGGGACATTTCGCCATCTCTCTGTAGGAGCAGGTTAGAGAGCCCTGAGAGTGTTTGATGGGACAGTGTAGAGGGAGCTTTACTCTGTATCTAACCCCCTGTACCTGCCCTGGGAGTGTTTGATAGGACAGTGTAGAGGGAGCTTTACTCTGTATCTAACCCCCTGTACCTGCCCTGGGAGTGTTTGATGGGACAGTGTAGAGGGAGCTTTACTCTATATCTAACCCCCTGTACCTGCCCTGGGAGTGTTTGATGGGAGAGTGTAGAGGGAGCTTTACTCTGTATCTAACCCCGTGCTGTACCTGCCCTGGGAGTGTTTGATGGGACAGTGTAGAGGGAGCTTTACTCTGTATCTAACCCATGCTGTACCTGCCCTGGGAGTGTTTGATGGGACAGTGTAGAGGGAGCTTTACTCTGTATCTAACCCCGTGCTGTACCTGCCCTGGGAGTGTTTGATGGGACAGTGTAGAGGGTAGCTTTACTCTGTATCTAACCCATGCTGTACCTGTCCTGGGAGTGTTTGATGGGACAGTGTAGGGGGAGCTTTACTCTGTATCTAACCCCCTGTACCTGCCCTGGGAGTGTTTGATGGGACAGTGCAGAGGGAGCTTTACTCTGTATCTAACCCGTGCTGTACCTGGCCTGGGAGTGTTTGATGGGACAGTGTAGAGGGAGCTTTACTCTGTATCTAACCCCCTGTACCTGCCCTGGGAGTGTTTGATGGGACAGTGTAGAGGGAGCTTTACTCTGTATCTAACCCCCTGTACCTGCCTGGGAGTGTTTGATGGGACAGTGTAGAGGGAGCTTTACTCTATATCTGACCCCCTGTACCTGCCCTGGGAGTGTTTGATGGGGACAGTGTAGAGGGAGCTTTACTCTGTATCTAACCCCGTGCTGTACCTGCCTTGGAGTGTTTGATGGGACAGTGTAGATGGAGCTATACTCTTTTTCTAACCCGTGCTGTACCTGCCCTGGGAGTGTTTGATGGGACAGTGCAGAGGGAGCTTTACTCTGTATCTAACCCGTGCTGAACCTGCCCTGGGAGTGCTTGATGGGACAGTGTAGAGGGAGCTTTACTCTGTATCTAACCCCTGTACCTGCCCTGGGAGTGTTTGATGGGACAGTGTAGAGGGAGCTTTACTCTGTATCTAACCCCCTGTACCAGCCCTGGGAGTGTTTGATGGGACAGTGTAGAGGGAGCTTTACTCTATATCTGACCCCCTGTACCTGCCTGGGAGTGTTTGATGGGACAGTGTAGAGGGAGCTTTACTCTGTATCTAACCCCGTGCTGTACCTGCCTTGGGAGTGTTTGATGGGACAGTGTAGATGGAGCTATACTCTGTATCTAACCCGTGCTGTACCTGCCCTGGGTGTGTTTGATGGGACAGTGCAGAAGGGAGCTTTACTCTGTATCTAACCCGTGCTGAACCTGCCCTGGGAGTGCTTGATGGGACAGTGTAGAGGGAGCTTTACTCTGTATCGAACCCCCTGTACCTGCCCTGGGAGTGTTTGATGGGACAGTGTAGAGGAGCTTTACTCTGTATCTAACCCGTGCTGTACCTGCCCTGGAGTGTTTGAGGGGACAGTGTAGAGGGAGCTTTACTCTGTATCTAACCCATGCTGTACCTGCCCTGGGAGTGTTTGATGGGACAGTGTAGAGGGAGCTTTACTCTGTATCTAACACCCTGTACCTGCCCTGGGAGTGTTTGATGGGACAGTGTAGAGGGAGCTTTTACTCTGTATCTAACCCATGCTGTACCTGCCCTGGGAGTGTTTGATGGGACAGTGTAGAGGGAGCTTACTCTGTATCTAACCCGTGCTGTATCTGCCCTGGGAGTGTTTGATGGGACAGTGTAGAGGGAGCTTTACTCTGTATCTAACCCATGCTGTACCTGCCCTGGGAGTGTTTGATGGGACAGTGTAGAGGGAGCTTTACTCTGTATCTAACCCGTGCTGTATCTGCCCTGGGAGTGTTTGATGGGACAGTGTAGAGGGAGCTTTACTCTGTATCTAACCCGTGCTGTATCTGCCCTGGGAGTGTTTGATAGGACAGTGTCGAGGGAGCTTTACTCTGTGTCTAACCCCGTGCTGTACCTGCCTTGGGGTGTGTTTGATGGGACATTGTAGAGGGAGCTTTACTCTGTATCTAACCCCCTGTACCTGCCCTGGGAGTGTTTGATGGGATAGTGTAGAGGGAGCTATACTCTGTATCTAACCCGTGCTGTACCTGCCCTGGGAGTGTTTGATGGACAGTGCAGAGGGAGCTTTACTCTGTATCTAACCCGTGCTGAACCTGGCCCTGGGAGTGTTTGATGGGACAGTGTAGAGGGAGCTTTACTCTGTATCGAACCCCCTGTACCTGCCCTGGGAGTGTTTGATGGGACAGTGTAGAGGGAGCTTTACTCTGTATCTAACCCGTGCTGTACCTGCCCTGGGAGTGTTTGATGGGACAGTGTAGAGGGAGCTTTACTCTGTATCTAATCCATGCTGTACCTGCCTGGGAGTGTTTGATGGGACAGTGTAGAGGGAGCTTTACTCTGTATCTAACCCCTGTACCTGCCTTGGGAGTGTTTGATGGGACAGTGTAGAGGGAGCTTTACTCTGTATCTAACCCATGCTGTACCTGCCTGGGAGTGTTTGATGGGACAGTGTAGAGGGAGCTTTACTCTGTATCTAACCCGTGCTGTATCTGCCCTGGGAGTGTTTGATGGGACAGTGTAGAGGGAGCTTTACTCTGTATCTAACCCATGCTGTACCTGCCCTGGGAGTGTTTGATGGACAGTGTAGAGGGAGCTTTACTCTGTATCTAACCCGTGCTGTATCTGCCCTGGGAGTGTTTGATGGGACAGTGTAGAGGGAGCTTTACTCTGTATCTAACCCGCTGTATCTGCCCTGGGAGTGTTTGATAGGACAGTGTAGAGGGAGCTGTCCTCTGGATCTGACCTATGTTTGAATAACTCCCTGTGTATTTTAGAGAATAGCAGCCCCTGTGTATATTATATCGGGACATCACTTACTGTTGCTCTGTGTGCGTGTCTCGCTCTCTCCCCCTCTCTGCCTCTCTCTCTCTGC
>NW_027252668.1:523691-526191 GCF_044704955.1 Pristiophorus japonicus | reverse complement strand
CTCTCTCTCTGCCCCCCTCTCTCTCTCTCTGCTCCCTCTTCTCTCTCTGCTCCCCCTCTCTCTCTCTCTGCTCCCCTCTCTCTCTCTCTGCTCCCTCTCTCTCTCTCTCTCTCTCTCTCTCTCTCTCTCTCTCTCTATCCCCCTCTCTCTCTCTGTCCCCCCTCTCTCTCTCTGCCCCCTCTCTCTCTCTCTGTTCCCCCTCTCTCTCTCTCTCTGTTCCCCCTCTCTCTCTCTGTCCCCCCTCTCTCTCTCTGTCCCCCCTCTCTCTCTCTGTCCCCCCTCTCTCTCTCTCTGTCCCCCCTCTCTCTCTCTGTCCCCCCTCTCTCTCTCTGTCCCCCCTCTCTCTCTCTGTCCCCCCTCTCTCTCTCTGTCCCCCCTCTCTCTCTTGTCCCCCCTCTCTCTCTCTGTCCCCCCCCTCTCTCTCTCTGTCCCCCCTCTCTCTCTCTGTCCCCCTCTCTCTCTCTGTCCCCCTCTCTCTCTCTGTCCCCCCTCTCTCTCTCTGTCCCCCCTCTCTCTCTCTGTCCCCCCTCTCTCTCTCTGTCCCCCTCTCTTCTCTGTCCCCCCTCTCTCTCTCTGTCCCCCCTCTCTCTCTCTGTCCCCCTCTCTCTCTCTCTCTGTGCCCCCCTCTCTCTCTGTGCCCCCCCACTCTCTCTCTCTGTGCCCCCCTCTCTCTCTCTGTGCCCCTCTCTCGCCCCTCTCTCTCTCTCTCTCTGTGCCCCTCTCTCTCTCTCTGTGCCCCCCTCTCTCTCTCTGTGCCCCCCTCTCTCTCTCTCTGTGCCCCCCCCTCTCTCTCTCTCTCTGTGCCCCCCTCTCTCTCTCTCTGTGCCCCCCCTCTCTCTCTCTCTCTGTGCCCCCTCTCTCTCTCTCTGTGCCCCCCTCTCTCTCTCTCTCTCTGTGCCCCCCCTCTCTCTCTCTCTCTCTGCCCCCCTCTCTCTTCTCTCTGTGCCCCCTCTCTCTCTCTCTGTGCCCCCCTCTCTCTCTCTCTCTGTGCCCCCCTCTCTCTCTCTCTCTGTGCCCCCCCTCTCTCTCTCTCTCTGTGCCCCCCTCTCTCTCTCTCTGTGCCCCCTCTCTCTCTCTGCCCCCTCTCCCCTCTCTCTGTGTCCCCTCTCTCTCTCTCTCTGTGCCTCCCTCTCTCTCTCTCTCTGTGCCCCCCTCTCTCTCTCTCTCTCTGTGCCCCCTCTCTCTCTCTCTCTCTGCCCCCCTCTCTCTCTCTCTCTCTCTGCCCCCCTTCTCTCTCTCTCTCTCTCTCTCTCAGCCCCTCACTCTCTTTCTCTCTGCCCCCTATCTCTCTCTCTCTGCCCCCCTCTCTCTCTCTGCCCCCCTCTCTCTCTCTCTGCCCCCCTCTCTCTCTCTCTCTGCCCCCTGTCCCTCTCTCTGCCCCCCGTCTCTCTCACTCTGCCCCCCTCTCTCTCTCACTCTGCCCCCCTCTCTCTCTCACTCTTGCCCCCCTCTCTTTTTCTCTCTCTGCCCCCCCCTCTCTCTCTCTCTTTCTCTCTCTGCCCCCCTCTCTCTCTCTCTCTCTCTCTGCCCCCCCTCTCTCTCTCTGCCCCCCTCTCTCTCTGCCCCCCTCTCTCTCTCTGCCCCCCTCTCTCTCTCTCTGTCCCCCCTCTCTCTCTCTCTCTCTCTCTGTCCCCTCTCTCTCTCTCCTCCCTCTCTCTCTCTGCCCGCCTCTCTCTCTGCCCCCTCTCTCTCTGCCCCCTCTCTCCTGCCCCCCTCTCTCTCTGCCCCCTCTCTCTCTCTGCCCCCTCTCTCTCTCTGCCCCTCTCTCTCTCTGCCCCCTCTCTCTCTCTGCCCCCTCTCTCTCACTCTCTGTGCCTCTCTCTCTCTGTGCCCCCTCTCTCTCTCTCTCTGTGCCCCCCTCTCTCTCTCTGCCCCCCACTCTCTCTCTCTGTGCCCCCCACTCTCTCTCTGCCCCCCCACTCTCTCTCTGCCCCCCCCTCTCTCTCTCTCTCTCTCTGCCACCCTCTCTCACTCTCTGTGCCTCCCTCTCTCTCTCTCTGTGCCCCCTCTCTCTCTCTCTGTGCCCCCCTCTCTCTCCCTCTGCCCCCCTCTCTCTCCCTCTGCCCCCCTCTCTCTCCCTCTGCCCCCCCTCTCTCTCTCTCTGCCCCCTCTCTCCCTCTGCCGCCCTCTCTCTCCCTCTGCCGCCCTCTCTCTCCCTCTGCCCCCTCTCTCTCCCTCTGCCCCCTCTCTCTCCCCTCTGCCCCCCCCACTCTCTCTCTGCCCCCCCACTCTCTCTCTGCCCCCCACTCTCTCTCTGCCCCCCCACACTCTCTCTCTGCCCCCCCACTCTCTCTCTGCCCCCCACTCTCTCTCTGCCCCCCCACTCTCTCTCTGCCCCCCCACTCTCTCTCTGCCCCCCACTCTCTCTCTGCCCCCCCACTCTCTCTCTGCCCCCCACTCTCTCTCTGCCCCCCCACTCTCTCTCTGCCTCCCCACTCTCTCTCTGCCTCCCACTCTCTCTCTGCCCCCCCACTCTCTCTCTGCCCCCCCACTCTCTCTC
>NW_027252668.1:476790-523491 GCF_044704955.1 Pristiophorus japonicus | reverse complement strand
GCCAGGGAGGGAGCGAGGGGGGAGAGCCAGGGAGGGAGCGAGGGGGAGAGCCAGGGAGGGAGCGAGGGGGGAGAGCCGGGAGGGAGCGAGGGGTGAGAGCCAGGGAGGGAGCGAGGGGGAGAGCCAGGGAGGGAGCGAGGGGGAGAGCCAGGGAGGGAGCGAGGGGGAGAGCCAGGGAGGGAGCGAGGGGGAGAGCCAGGGAGGGAGCGAGGGGGAGAGCCAGGGAGGGAGCGAGGGGGAGAGCCAGGGAGGGAGCGAGGGGGAGAGCCAGGGAGGGAGCGAGGGGGAGAGCCAGGGAGGGAGCGAGGGGGAGAGCCAGGGAGGGAGCGAGGGGGAGAGCCAGGGAGGGAGCGAGGGGGAGAGCCAGGGAGGGAGCGAGGGGGAGAGCCGGGGAGGGAGCGAGGGGAGAGCCGGGGAGGGAGCGAGGGGGAGAGCCGGGAGGGAGCGAGGGGGAGAGCCGGGGAGGGAGCGAGGGGGAGAGCCGGGAGGGAGCGAGGGGGAGAGCCGGGGAGGGAGCGAGGGGGAGAGCCGGGAGGGAGCGAGGGGGGAGCGAGGGGGCAGGGGAGAGCCGGGGAGGGAGCGAGGGGGAGAGCCGGGGAGGGAGCGAGGGGGAGAGCCGGGGAGGGAGCGAGGGGGAGAGACGGGGAGGGAGCGAGGGGGAGAGACGGGGAGGGAGCGAGGGGGAGAGACGGGAGGGAGCGAGGGGGAGAGAGGGGAGGAGGGAAAGGGAGGGAGCGAGGGGGAGAGACGAGGAAGAGCGAGGGGGAGAGACAGGGAGGGAGCGAGGGGGAGAGACAGGGAGGGAGCGAGGGGGAGAGACAGGGAGGGAGCGAGGGGAGAGACAGGGAGGGAGCGAGGGGGAGAGACAGGGAGGGAGCGAGGGGAGAGACAGGGAGGGAGCGAGGGGGAGAGACAGGGAGGGGGAGAGACAGGAGGCCAGGGAGGGGGAGAGACAGGGAGGGAGCGAGGGGGAGAGACAGGGAGGGAGCGAGGGGGAGAGACAGGGAGGGAGCGAGGGGGAGAGGCAGGGAGGGAGCGAGGCGGGAGAGGCAGGGAGGGAGCGAGGGGGAGAGGCAGGGAGGGAGCGAGGGGGAGAGGCAGGGAGGGAGCGAGGGGGAGAGGCAGGGAGGGAGCGAGGGGGGAGAGGCAGGGAGGGAGCGAGGGGGAGAGCAGGGAGGGAGCGAGGGGGAGAGGCAGGGAGGGAGCGAGGGGGAGAGGCAGGGAGGGAGCGAGGGGGAGAGGCAGGGAGGGAGCGAGGGGAGAGACAGGGAGGGAGCGAGGGGGAGAGACAGGGAGGGAGCGAGGGGGAGCAGAGGGAGCGAGGGGAGAGGCAGGGGGAGAGAGGGAGAGGGGGAGAGAGGGGAGGGGGAGAGAGAGGGAGAGGAGAGAGGGGGAGGGGGGAGGGAGAGCAGGGAGGGAGGGGGGAGAGGCAGGGAGGGAGCGAGGGGGAGAGACAGGAGGGAGCGAGGGGAGAGACAGGGAGGGAGCGAGGGGGAGAGACAGGGAGGGAGCGAGGGGGAGAGACAGGGAGGGAGCGAGGGGAGAGACAGGGAGGGAGCGAGGGGGAGAGACAGGGAGGGAGCGAGGGGGAGAGACAGGGAGGGAGCGAGGGGGAGAGACAGGGAGGGAGCGAGGGGAGAGACAGGGAGGGAGCGAGGGGAGAGACAGGGAGGGAGCGAGGGGGAGAGACAGGGAGGGAGCGAGGGGGAGAGACAGGGAGGGAGCGAGGGGGAGAGACAGGGAGGGAGCGAGGGGGAGAGACAGGGAGGGAGCGAGGGGGAGAGACAGGGAGGGAGCGAGGGGGAGAGACAGGGAGGGAGCGAGGGGGAGAGACAGGGAGGGAGCGAGGGGGAGAGACAGGGAGGGAGCGAGGGGGAGAGACAGGGAGGGAGCGAGGGGGAGAGACAGGGAGGGAGCGAGGGGGAGAGACAGGGAGGGAGCGAGGGGGAGAGACAGGGAGGGAGCGAGGGGGAGAGACAGGGAGGGAGCGAGGGGGAGAGACAGGGAGGGAGCGAGGGGGAGAGACAGGGAGGGAGCGAGGGGGAGAGACAGGGAGGGAGCGAGGGGGAGAGACAGGGAGGGAGCGAGGGGGAGAGACAGGGAGGGAGCGAGGGGGAGAGACAGGAGGGAGCGAGGGGGAGAGACAGGGAGGGAGCGAGGGGGAGAGACAGGGAGGGAGCGAGGGGAGAGCCAGGGAGGGAGCGAGGGGAGAGCCAGGGAGGGAGCGAGGGGGAGAGCCAGGGAGGGAGCGAGGGGGAGAGCCAGGGAGGGAGCGAGGGGGAGAGCAGGGAGGGAGCGAGGGGGAGAGCCAGGGAGGGAGCGAGGGGGAGAGCCAGGGAGGGAGCGAGGGGGAGAGCCAGGGAGGGAGCGAGGGGGAGAGCCAGGGAGGGAGCGAGGGGGAGAGCCAGGGAGGGAGCGAGGGGGAGAGCCAGGGAGGAGCGAGGGGAGAGCCAGGGAGGGAGCGAGGGGGAGAGCCAGGGAGGGAGCGAGGGGGAGAGCCAGGGAGGGAGCGAGGGGGAGAGCCAGGGAGGGAGCGAGGGGAGAGCCCAGGGAGGGAGCGAGGGGGAGAGCCAGGGAGGGAGCGAGGGGAGAGCCAGGGAGGGAGCGAGGGGGAGAGACAGGGAGGGAGCGAGGGGGAGAGAGCGAGGGGGAGAGACAGGGAGGGAGCGAGGGGGAGAGACAGGGAGGGAGCGAGGGGGAGAGACAGGGAGGGAGCGAGGGGGAGAGACGGGAGGGAGCGAGGGGGAGAGACAGGGAGGGAGCGAGGGGAGAGACAGGGAGGGAGCGAGGGGGAGAGACAGGGAGGGAGCGAGGGGGAGAGACAGGGAGGGAGCGAGGGGGAGAGACAGGGAGGGAGCGAGGGGGAGAGACAGGGAGGGAGCGAGGGGGAGAGACAGGGAGGGAGCGAGGGGGAGAGACAGGGAGGGAGCGAGGGGGAGAGACAGGGAGGGAGCGAGGGGGAGAGGCAGGGAGGGAGCGAGGGGGAGAGGCAGGGAGGGAGCGAGGGGGAGAGGCAGGGAGGGAGCGAGGGGGAGAGAACAGGGAGGGAGCGAGGGGGAGAGACAGGGAGGGAGCGAGGGGGAGAGGCAGGGAGGGAGCGAGGGGGAGAGGCAGGGAGGGAGCGAGGGGGAGAGGCAGGGAGGGAGCGAGGGGGAGAGGCAGGGAGGGAGCGAGGGGGAGAGGCAGGGAGGGAGCGAGGGGGAGAGACAGGGAGGGAGCGAGGGGGAGAGACAGGGAGGGAGCGAGGGGGAGAGACAGGGAGGGAGCGAGGGGGAGAGACAGGGAGGGAGCGAGGGGGAGAGACAGGGAGGGAGCGAGGGGGAGAGACAGGGAGGGAGCGAGGGGGAGAGACAGGGAGGGAGCGAGGGGGAGAGACAGGGAGGGAGCGAGGGGGAGAGACAGGGAGGGAGCGAGGGGGAGAGACAGGGAGGGAGCGAGGGGGAGAGACAGGGAGGGAGCGAGGGGGAGAGCAGGGAGGGAGCGAGGGGGAGAGACAGGGAGGGAGCGAGGGGGAGAGACAGGGAGGAGCGAGGGGGAGAGACAGGGAGGGAGCGAGGGGGAGAGACAGGGAGGGAGCGAGGGGGAGAGACAGGGAGGGAGCGAGGGGGAGAGACAGGGAGGGAGCGAGGGGGAGAGACAGGAGGGAGCGAGGGGGAGAGACAGGGAGGGAGCGAGGGGGAGAGACAGGGAGGGAGCGAGGGGGAGAGACAGGGAGGGAGCGAGGGGGAGAGACAGGGAGGGAGCGAGGGGGAGAGACAGGGAGGGAGCGAGGGGGAGAGACAGGGAGGGAGCGAGGGGAGAGACAGGGAGGGAGCGAGGGGGAGAGACAGGGAGGGAGCGAGGGGGAGAGACAGGGAGGGAGCGAGGGGGAGAGACAGGGAGGGAGCGAGGGGGAGAGACAGGGAGGGAGCGAGGGGAGAGACAGGGAGGGAGCGAGGGGGAGAGACAGGGAGGGAGCGAGGGGGAGAGACAGGGAGGGAGCGAGGGGAGAGACAGGGAGGGAGCGAGGGGGAGAGACAGGGAGGGAGCGAGGGGGAGAGACAGGGAGGGAGCGAGGGGGAGAGACAGGGAGGGAGCGAGGGGGAGAGACAGGGAGGGAGCGAGGGGGAGAGACAGGGAGGGAGCGAGGGGAGAGACAGGGAGGGAGCGAGGGGGAGAGACAGGGAGGGAGCGAGGGGAGAGACAGGGAGGGAGCGAGGGGGAGAGACAGGGAGGGAGCGAGGGGGAGAGACAGGGAGGGAGCGAGGGGGAGAGACAGGGAGGGAGCGAGGGGGAGAGCCAGGGAGGGAGCGAGGGGGAGAGCCAGGGAGGGAGCGAGGGGAGAGCCAGGGAGGGAGCGAGGGGGAGAGCCAGGGAGGGAGCGAGGGGAGAGCCAGGGAGGGAGCGAGGGGGAGAGCCAGGGAGGGAGCGAGGGGGAGAGCCAGGGAGGGAGCGAGGGGGAGAGCCAGGGAGGGAGCGAGGGGGAGAGCCAGGGAGGGAGCGAGGGGGAGAGCCAGGGAGGGAGCGAGGGGGAGAGCCAGGGAGGGAGCGAGGGGGAGAGCCAGGGAGGGAGCGAGGGGGAGAGCCAGGGAGGGAGCGAGGGGGAGAGCCAGGGAGGGAGCGAGGGGGAGAGCCAGGGAGGGAGCGAGGGGGAGAGCCAGGGAGGGAGCGAGGGGGAGAGCCAGGGAGGGAGCGAGGGGGAGAGCCAGGGAGGGAGCGAGGGGGAGAGCCAGGGAGGGAGCGAGGGGGAGAGCCAGGGAGGGAGCGAGGGGGAGAGCCAGGGAGGGAGCGAGGGGGAGAGCCAGGGAGGGAGCGAGGGGGAGAGCCAGGGAGGGAGCGAGGGGGAGAGCCAGGGAGGGAGCGAGGGGGAGAGCCAGGGAGGGAGCGAGGGGGAGAGCCAGGGGAGGCGAGGGGGAGAGCCAGGGAGGGAGCGAGGGGGAGAGCCAGGGGAGGGAGCGAGGGGGAGAGCCAGGGAGGGAGCGAGGGGGAGAGCCAGGGAGGGAGCGAGGGGGAGAGCCAGGGAGGGAGCGAGGGGGAGAGCCAGGGAGGGAGCGAGGGGGAGAGACAGGGAGGGAGCGAGGGGGAGAGACAGGGAGGGAGCGAGGGGGAGAGACAGGGAGGGAGCGAGGGGAGAGACAGGGAGGGAGCGAGGGGGAGAGACAGGGAGGAGCGAGGGGAGACAGGAGGGAGCGAGGGGAGAGACAGGGAGGGAGCGAGGGGGAGAGACAGGGAGGGAGCGAGGGGGAGAGAGCGAGGGGGAGAGACGGGGAGGGAGCGAGGGGGAGAGACGGGGAGGGAGCGAGGGGGAGAGACAGGGAGGGAGCGAGGGGAGAGACAGGGAGGGAGCGAGGGGGAGAGACAGGGAGGGAGCGAGGGGGAGAGACAGGGAGGGAGCGAGGGGGAGAGACAGGGAGGGGGAGAGACAGGGAGGGAGCGAGGGGGAGAGACAGGGAGGGAGCGAGGGGGAGAGACAGGGAGGGAGCGAGGGGGAGAGACAGGGAGGGAGCGAGGGGGAGAGGCAGGGAGGGAGCGAGGCGGAGAGGCAGGGAGGGAGCGAGGCGGAGAGGCAGGGAGGGAGCGAGGGGGAGAGGCAGGGAGGGAGCGAGGGGGAGAGGCAGGGAGGGAGCGAGGGGGAGAGGCAGGGAGGGAGCGAGGGGGAGAGGCAGGGAGGGAGCGAGGGGGAGAGGCAGGGAGGGAGCGAGGGGGAGAGGCAGGGAGGGAGCGAGGGGGAGAGGCAGGGAGGGAGCGAGGGGGAGAGCAGGGAGGGAGCGAGGGGGAGAGGCAGGGAGGGAGCGAGGGGGAGAGGCAGGGAGGGAGCGAGGGGGAGAGACAGGGAGGGAGCGAGGGGGAGAGACAGGGAGGGAGCGAGGGGGAGAGACAGGGAGGGAGCGAGGGGAGAGACAGGGAGGGAGCGAGGGGAGAGACAGGGAGGGAGCGAGGGGGAGAGACAGGGAGGGAGCGAGGGGGAGAGACAGGGAGGGAGCGAGGGGGAGAGACAGGGAGGGAGCGAGGGGGAGAGACAGGGAGGGAGCGAGGGAGAGACAGGGAGGGAGCGAGGGGGAGAGACAGGGAGGGAGCGAGGGGGAGAGACAGGGAGGGAGCGAGGGGGAGAGACAGGGAGGGAGCGAGGGGGAGAGACAGGGAGGGAGCGAGGGGGAGAGACAGGGAGGGAGCGAGGGGGAGAGACAGGGAGGGAGCGAGGGGGAGAGACAGGGAGGGAGCGAGGGGGAGAGACAGGGAGGGAGCGAGGGGGAGAGACAGGGAGGGAGCGAGGGGAGAGACAGGGAGGGAGCGAGGGGGAGAGACAGGGAGGGAGCGAGGGGAGAGACAGGGAGGGAGCGAGGGGAGAGACAGGGAGGGAGCGAGGGGGAGAGACAGGGAGGGAGCGAGGGGGAGAGACAGGGAGGGAGCGAGGGGGAGAGACAGGGAGGGAGCGAGGGGGAGAGACAGGGAGGGAGCGAGGGGGAGAGACAGGGAGGGAGCGAGGGGGAGAGACAGGGAGGGAGCGAGGGGGAGAGACAGGAGGGAGCGAGGGGGAGAGACAGGGAGGGAGCGAGGGGGAGAGACAGGGAGGGAGCGAGGGGGAGAGACAGGGAGGGAGCGAGGGGGAGAGACAGGGAGGGAGCGAGGGGGAGAGACAGGGAGGGAGCGAGGGGGAGAGACAGGGAGGGAGCGAGGGGGAGAGACAGGGAGGGAGCGAGGGGGAGAGACAGGGAGGGAGCGAGGGGGAGAGACAGGGAGGGAGCGAGGGGGAGAGACAGGGAGGGAGCGAGGGGGAGAGACAGGGAGGGAGCGAGGGGGAGAGACAGGGAGGGAGCGAGGGGGAGAGACAGGGAGGGAGCGAGGGGGAGAGACAGGGAGGGAGCGAGGGGAGAGACAGGAGGGAGCGAGGGGGAGAGACAGGAGGGAGCGAGGGGGAGAGACAGGGAGGGAGCGAGGGGGAGAGACAGGGAGGGAGCGAGGGGGAGAGACAGGGAGGGAGCGAGGGGGAGAGACAGGGAGGGAGCGAGGGGGAGAGACAGGGAGGGAGCGAGGGGGAGACAGGGAGGGAGCGAGGGGGAGAGACAGGGAGGGAGCGAGGGGAGAGACAGGGAGGGAGCGAGGGGGAGAGACAGGGAGGGAGCGAGGGGGAGAGACAGGGAGGGAGCGAGGGGAGAGACAGGGAGGGAGCGAGGGGGAGAGACAGGGAGGGAGCGAGGGGGAGAGACAGGGAGGGAGCGAGGGGGAGAGACAGGGAGGGAGCGAGGGGGAGAGACAGGGAGGGAGCGAGGGGGAGAGACAGGGAGGGAGCGAGGGGGAGAGACAGGGAGGGAGCGAGGGGGAGAGACAGGGAGGGAGCGAGGGGGAGAGACAGGGAGGGAGCGAGGGGAGAGACAGGGAGGGAGCGAGGGGGAGAGACAGGGAGGGAGCGAGGGGGAGAGACAGGGAGGGAGCGAGGGGGAGAGACAGGGAGGGAGCGAGGGGGAGAGACAGGGAGGGAGCGAGGGGGAGAGACAGGGAGGGAGCGAGGGGGAGAGACAGGGAGGGAGCGAGGGGGAGAGACAGGGAGGGAGCGAGGGGGAGAGACAGGGAGGGAGCGAGGGGGAGAGACAGGGAGGGAGCGAGGGGGAGAGACAGGGAGGGAGCGAGGGGGAGAGACAGGGAGGGAGCGAGGGGGAGAGACAGGGAGGGAGCGAGGGGGAGAGACAGGGAGGGAGCGAGGGGGAGAGACAGGGAGGGAGCGAGGGGGAGAGACAGGGAGGGAGCGAGGGGGAGAGACAGGGAGGGAGCGAGGGGGAGAGACAGGGAGGGAGCGAGGGCGAGAGACAGGGAGGGAGCGAGGGCGAGAGACAGGGAGGGAGCGAGGGCGAGAGACAGGGAGGGAGCGAGGGGGAGAGACAGGGAGGGAGCGAGGGGGAGAGACAGGGAGGGAGCGAGGGGGAGAGACAGGGAGGGAGCGAGGGGGAGAGACAGGGAGGGAGCGAGCGAGAGGGAGAGACAGGGAGGGAGCGAGCGAGGGGGAGAGACAGGGAGGGAGCGAGCGAGGGGGAGAGACAGGGAGGGAGCGAGCGAGGGGGAGAGACAGGGAGGGCTGAGTTGTGCGATGGTGGGTGTGGCTCAGGGAGATTGGCTCAGGGATGTGCGGTCACCGAGAGGGGAGTGGGTGCCATCGCCTGGCGCCAACTCTTCAGTGCCTGTGCAATCGGACTGAGCGAGACCCTGGTGTGGAGCAACATGGGGCCACAGCACCACCTGCTGGCTCAGGGAGGGACCTCGAGAGCAGTTCACCCGCTCTCCCAAACCCCACCTCCAGCCATCAGCACTCATCCTCGCTGGGGCGGGGGACGCTGCTCTGTGTGTGTGTGCACGGTGCTCATTGTCACAGGGCATGAACTCACCAAAATATCGGGGGAAGTAACAGCATAAATATCCAATTTAAAAAAAATATATATATATTATGCGCTCTGCAAAATGGAATTTGGGCATTAAGTACCAAAGGTGAGATAGAGTGTAAAACTCCCTCGACACTGTCCCATCAAACACTCCCAGGGCAGGTACAGTACGGGTTAGATACAGAGCAAAGCTCCCTCCACACTGTCCCATCAAACACTCCCAGGACAGGTACAGCATGGGTTAGATACAGAGTAAAGCTCTCTCTACACTGTCCCATCAAACACTCCTAGGGCAGGTACAGGGGGTTAGATACAGAGTAAAGCTCCCTCTACACTGTCCCATCAAACACTCCCAGGGCAGGTACAGTACGGGTTAGATACAGAGCAAAGCTCTCTCTACACTGTCCCATCAAACACTCCCAGGGCAGGTACAGGGGGTTAGATACAGAGTAAAGCTCCCTCTACACTGTCCCATCAAACACTCCTAGGGCAGGTACAGGGGGTTAGATACAGAGTAAAGCTCCCTCTACACTGTCCCATCAAACACTCCCAGGGCAGGTACAGGGGGTTAGATACAGAGTTAAGCTCCCTCTACACTGTCCCATCAAACACTCCCAGGACAGGTACAGCATGGGTTAGATACAGAGTAAAGCTCTCTCTACACTGTCCCATCAAACATTCCGAGGGCAGGTACAGGGGGTTAGATACAGAGTAAAGCTCCCTCGACACTGTCCCATCAAACACTCCCAGGGCAGGTACAGCACAGGGTTAGATACAGAGTAAAGCTCCCTCTACACTGTCCCATCACACACTCCCAGGGCAGGTACAGGGGGTTAGATACAGAGTAAAGCTCCCTCTACACTGTCCCATCAAACACTCCCAGGGCAGGTACAGCACAGGGTTAGATACAGAGTAAAGCTCCCTCTACACTGTCCCATCACACACTCCCAGGGCAGGTACATCACGGGTTGGATACAGAGTAAAGCTCCCTCTACACTGTCCCATCAAACACTCCCAGGGCAGGTACAGCACGGGTTGGATACAGAGTAAAGCTCCCTCTACACTGTCCCATCAAACACTCCCAGGGCAGGTACAGCACGGGTTAGATACAGAGTAAAGCTCCCTCTACACTGTCCCATCAAAAACTCCCAGGACAGGTACAGCACGGGTTAGATACAGAGTAAAGCTCCCTCTACACTGTCCCATCAAACACTCCCAGGGCAGGTACAGGGGGTTAGATACAGAGTAAAGCTCCCTCTACACTGTCCCATCACACACTCCCAGAACAGGTACAGCACGGGTTGGATACAGAGTAAAGCTCCCTCTACACTGTCCCATCAAACACTCCCAGGGCAGGTACAGCACGGGTTGGATACAGAGCGAATCCCCGTCAGACGCCCCCTGCCTACCTTGTACAGTCGCTGGTCCTCCGGCAATCGCTTCAAAATGCCCTCGACGACCTTCTTGAGCTCCAGGACCGTGGTTGACTCTTTGGCGTCTGTGAATATTGTCGTCCTGTGACGGCGAATCATTAAAAACACGTCCTGTGGGGGGAGAGGGGCACAGTGAATACCGGGGAACAGAGGGGCAGGAGGCCATTCAGCCCCTCGAGCCTGTTACACAGGAACAGGAGGAGGCCATTCAGCCCCTCGAGCCTGTTACACAGGAACAGGAGGAGGCCCATTCAGACCCTCGAGCCTGTTACACAGGAACAGGAGGAGGCCCATTCAGCCACTCGAGCCTGTTACACAGGAACAGGAGGAGGCCATTCAGCCCCTCGAGTCTGTTACACAGGAACAGGAGGAGGCCATTCAGCCCCTCGAGCCTGTTACACAGGAACAGGAGGAGGCCCATTCAGCCCCTTGAGTCTGTTACACAGGAACAGGAGGAGGCCATTCAGCCCCTCGAGTCTGTTACACAGGAACAGGAGGAGGCCATTCAGCCCCTCGAGCCTGTTACACAGGAACAGGAGGAGGCCATTCAGCCCCTCGAGCCTGTTACACAGGAACAGGAGGAGGCCGTTCAGCCCCTCGAGCCTGTTACACAGGAACAGGAGGAGGCCGTTCAGCCCCTCGAGCCTGTTACACAGGAACAGGAGGAGGCCGTTCAGCCCCTCGAGCCTGTTACACAGGAACAGGAGGAGGCCATTCAGCCACTCGAGCCTGTTACATAGGAACAGGAGGGGGCCATTCAGCCCCTCGAGTCTGTTACATGGGAACAGGAGGGGGCCATTCAGCCCCTCGAGCCTGTTACACAGGAACAGGAGGAGGCCATTCAGCCCCTCGAGCCTGTTACACAGGAACAGGAGGAGGCCCATTCAGCCCCTCAAGCCTGTTACACAAGAACAGGAGGAGGCCATTCAGCCCCTCGAGCCTGTTACACAGGAACAGGAGGAGGCCATTCAGCCCCTCGAGCCTGTTACACAGGAACAGGAGGAGGCCATTCAGCCTCTCGAGCCTGTTCCCTCATTCGATTCGATCTGCATCATAACTCGTTTTCTACCCGCCTTGGCCCCATATACTTTCCCCAACAAAATCTCAGTTTTGATCTTTCAGTTGATCCCCGGCCTCAACAGCTCTTTGGGTGAGAGTGTTCCAGATTGTCACTCCACCCTGTGTGAGGGAGTGCTTCCTGACATCACCGCTGAACGGCCTAGCTGTAATTTGAAGGTTTTTGCCTCCTTGTTCTGGGCTCCCCGCCCCCCCCCCCTCCCCTCCTCCATCTCCCGCACCCCCTCCCCCCCACTCGAGGAAATAGTTTTTCTCAATCTATCCTGTCGAATCCTTCAAATCATTTTCAACAGCTCGATCGGTTCACCTCGCAAGCTTCTGTGTCCGAGTCTGTGCTGCCTGTCCTCATAATTTAACCTTACGCGCCCCAGTATCATTCCGCCGAAACTGCGACGCGGGATTGGACAAGGTGCTGTGTAATAAAAACAGGGAGAGCGTGCCAGAACGAGGCGGGGAGGTATAAATCATGGGTGCGGTCGGAATATTTGGCTCCACACGATCTGAAGGGATGTCAAGGTCACAGAGGGTGCAGCCCAGATTCGCTGAGGATCAGCCCAAGGCTTTAGGACATAAAGTGCTGCTCCCAATTGAATAGGTGACCCCGAAAAGCTGTCGCCGGTCGCCCATCCAGCTGGACTGCTCCTCGCCGCCACCACTGGCGGGAGGGTGCAATTACAGCGGGACTTTGGCAACCCCGCGGCCCTTTCCCGGGTCTGAAAGGGAAAGACTTGCATTGCGACAGTGCCGTGGGAAGTCCTTGACACCCGATGGAAGTTCCTTTTGGAGCGCGGTCACTGTTGCAACGTGGGAAACGCGGCAGCCAATCTGCGCACAGCAAGCTCCCGCCGACAGCAATGTGATAATGACCAGACCATCTGTTTTCGTGATGTTGGTTCAGGGATAAATATTGGCCCCAGGACAATTCATAGAACATTACAGCACAGGAGGCAGCCATTCGGCCCCTCAAGTCCGCGCCAGCTCTTTCGAAGAGCAATCCAGTTGGGCCCACCCGCCCGCTCGTTTCCCCTATCCCTGCAATTATTTCTTCAGGTATTTATCCAGTTCCCTTTTGAAAGCCACGATTGAGTCTGCCTCCCCCACCCACTCAGGCCGTGCATTCCCGATCCTAACCACTCGCTGCATTAATACATTTTTCCTCATGTCGCCTTTGGTTCTTCTGCCAATCGCCTTCAAGCTGTGACCTCTGGTTATTGACCCTTCAGCCAGTGGGACCAGTTTCTATTTTACTTACTCTCCCTAAACCCATGATTTGGAACACCTCGATCAAATCTCCCCTTAACCTTCTCTGCTCCAAGGAGAACAACCCCAGCTTCTCCAGTCTCCCCATGTAACTGAAGTTCCCCATCCCTGGTACCATTCTGGTCACTCTCCCCTTAACCTTCTCTGCTCTAAGGAGAACAATCCCAGCTTCTCCAGTCTCCCCATGTAACTGAAGTCCCGCATCCCTGGTACCATTCTGGTCAATCGCCCCTTAACCTTCTCTGCTCTAAGGAGAACAATCCCAGCTTCTCCAGTCTCCCCATGTAACTGAAGTTCCCCATCCCCGGTACCATTCTGGTCACTCTTCCCTTAACCTTCTCTGCTCCAAGAAGAACAGCCCCAGCTTCTCCACTCTATCCCCACATAACTGAAGTTCTTCATCTAGCGAACCATTCCAGTAAATCTTCTCTGTACCCTCGCCAAAGCCTTCACGTCCTCCCAAAGGCATCCCAAGGATGTGTCACGGTTATATATAAATGCAAGTTTCATTCCCTCCAGTAAAAGACAAAGGAATATTAAGAACATAAGAATTAGGAGCAGAAGTAGAAGTAGGCATGGCAGATGCAGTATAATGTGGATAAATGTGAGGTTATCCACTTTGGTGGCAAAAACATGATGGCAGAATATTATCTGAATGGTGACAGATTAGGAAAAGGGGAGGTGCAATGAGACCTGGGTGTCATGGTTCATCAGTCATTGAAAGTTGGCATGCAGGTACAGCAGGCGGTGAAGGCGGCAAATGGCATGTTGGCCTTCATAGCGAGGGGATTTGAGTACAGGGGCAGGGAGGTGTTGCTACAGTTGTACAGGGCCTTGGTGAGGCCACACCTGGAGTATTGTGTACAGTTTTGGTCTCCTAATCTGAGGAAGGACATTCTTGCTATTGAGGGAGTGCAGCAAAGGTTCACCAGACTGATTCCCGGGATGGCAGGACTGACATATGAAGAAAGACTGGATCGACTAGGCTTATATTCACTGGAATTTAGAAGAATGAGAGGGGATCTCATAGAAACATAAAATTCTGACAGGATTGGACAGGTTAGATGCAGGAAGAATGTTCCCGATGTTGGGGAAGTCCAGAACCAGGGGACACAGTCTAAGGATAAGGGGTAAGCCATTTAGGACTGAGATGAGGAGAAACTTCTTCACTCAAGAGAATTGTGAACCTGTGGAATTCTCTACCACAGAGAGTTGTTGGGGCCAGTTCGTTAGATATATTGAAAAGGGAGTTAGATGTGGCCCTTACGGCTAAAGGGATCAAGGGGTATGGAGAGAAAGCAGGAAAGGGGTACTGAGGTGAATGATCAGCCATGATCTTATTGAATGGTGGTGCAGGCTCGAAGGGCCGAATGGCCTACTCCTGCACCTATATTCTATGTTTCTATTCGGCCCCTCGAGCCTGCTCCGCCATTCAATGAGATTATGTCTGATCTTCTACCTCAACCCCACTCTCCTGCACTATCCCCATATCCCTTGATTCCCTTAACATCCAAAAAATCTATCGCTCTCAGCCTTGAACATACTCAAAGACTGAGCCTCCACAGCCCTCTGGAGCAGAGAATTCCAAAGATTCACCACCCTCTGAGTGAAGAAATTTCTCCTCATCTCAGTCCGAAATGGCTGACCCCTTATCCTGAGACTGTGACCCCTGGTTCTAGACTTCCCAGCCCGGGGGAAAAACATCCTCCCTGCATCTAGTCTTAATCTACCATTAAGAGACAGTTATCTCGGCTTGCATACAGCAAGTAAAAGGCGCTTTAATTCATGAGATCATGGAATGGCTACAACACGGAAGGTGGCCATTTGGCCCGTCAAGCCCGTGCCGACTCCCAGCTAGTCCAGTAATTGACAACTATTCAATGCAGCGATTGAGCCTGTAGTTTTAACTCTTCGTGAAGGAAAGTGCTTGGCCAGCTGCCCACAAACTATCAAAGATTAGTGGGCCACTCTCGGGCGAATCACAGGCCCACATCCCATGCTGGCCCATATTGCAAGGGGGATAGAGTATAAAAGCAGAGAAGTCCTGCTACAACTGTACAGGGTATTGGTGAGGCCACACCTGGAGTACTGTGTACAGTTCTGGTCTCCGTATTTAAGGAGGGATATACTTGCATTGGAGGCTGTTCAGAGAAGGTTCACTCGGTTGATTCCGGAGATGAAGGGTTTGTCTTATGAAGGAAGGTTGAGCCTCTACTCATTGAAGTTCAGAAGAATGAGGTGTGATTTTATTGAAACATATAAGATACTGAGGGGGCTCGACAAGGTGGATGCAGAGAGAATGTTTCCTTCGTGGAGGAATCTAGAACTAGGGACATAGTCTCAGAATAAGGGGCCGCCCATTTAAAACTGAGATGAGGAGGAATTTCTTCTCTCAGAGGGTTGTAAATCTGTGGAATTCTCTGTCCCAGAGAGCTGTGGAGGCTGGGTCATTGAATATATTTAAGGTGGAGATAGACAGATGTTTGAGCGATAAGGGAGTGAAGGGTTATGGGGAGCGGGCGGGGAAGTGGAGCTGAGTCCATGATCGGATCAGCCATGATCTTATTGAATGGCGGAGCAGGCTCGAGGGACCAGGTGGCCTACTCCTGCTCCTATTTCTTATGTTCTTATCTCACGGTGCTGCAACCTGCTGTAGCAAGATTGATTGCCCGTCAAATAGAAATCCGGTTGGGCTTGTTTGTGGCTGTGTTAAAAGCAAGATAGTGAGTCATTCTGGCATAAAGCTACCTTGTTATACTGTTCTAACGACCAAACTTCAGAAGTACTTAATTGGCTGTACCACGTCCAGTGGTCGTGAAAGGTGCTATATAAATGCAAGTCTTTCTTTATAGCCAGAAAGCGGAAAGCCTGCGCTTCTTTGAAAGGGTGCTGTGGGGATCTTTTACGAGGAGGCCTCGGATTAACGTTTCATACGCAAGACGGCGCCTCAGACAGTGCGGCACTCCCTCAGTACTGCCCCTCCGACAGTGCGGCGCTCCCTCAGCACTGCCCCTCCGACAGTGCGGCGCTCCCTCAGCACTGCCCCTCCGACAGTGCGGCGCTCCCTCAGCACTGCCCCTCCGACAGTGCGGCACTCCCTCAGCACTGCCCCTCCGACAGTGCGGCACTCCCTCAGCACTGCCCCTCCGACAGCGCGGCGCTCCCTCAGTACTGCCCCTCCGACAGCGCGGCGCTCCCTCAGTACTGCCCCTCCGACAGTGCTGCGCTCCCTCAGCACTGCCCCTCCGACAGTGCAGCACTCCCTCAGCACTGCCCCTCCGACAGTGCGGCACTCCCTCAGCACTGCCCCTCCGACAGTGCGGCGCTCCCTCAGCACTGCTCCTCCGACAGTGCGGCACTCCCTCAGCACTGCCCCTCCGACAGCGCAGTACGGCGCTCCCTCAGCACTGCCCCTCCGACAGTGCGGCGCTCCCTCAGCACTGCCCCTCCGACAGTGCGGCGCTCCCTCAGCACTGCCCCTCCGACAGTGCGGCGCTCCCTCAGCACTGCCCCTCCGACAGTGCGGCGCTCCCTCAGCACTGCACTGGGGTGTCAGCCTAGATTTTTGTGCTCGAGTCACTGGAGCGGGACTCGAACCCACAACCTTCTTGTTCTCCATCCTGTTGTACGCAGGATCCAAGTGTACCAGCTCGGTCAGCTTGTTCGCGCTCCCACCTCTCAGTCAACAGGTCGTGGCCTCCAGTCCCACTCGGCAATCCAGGTTAACATCGAAGAGTGCTGCACTGTTGCGGATGGACCCGTTGGATGGGACACTGAATGGAGGTCTCATTCAGGTGAACAAGGATTCGATGGCACTATATGAATAAAAAAGACCTGGGGGGATATGTGCGCAAATCGTTGAAGGTGGCAGGGCAGGTTGAGAAAGCGGTTAAAAAACCTTTGGGTTCCTAGGCTTCATAAATAGAGGCACAGAGCACAAAAGCAAGGGAGTTATAATGAGCCTGTATAAACCACTGGGTCAGCCTCAACTGGAGTATTGTGTCCAATTCTGGGCTCCGCACTTTAGGAAGGATGTGAAGGCCTTGGAGAGGGTGCAGGGAAGATTGACCAGAGTGGTACCAGGGATGGGGAACTTCAGTTACATGGGGAGACTGGAGAAGCTGGGGTTGTTCTCCTTAGAGCAGAGAAGGTTAAGGGGAGAGTGACCAGAATGGTGCCGGGGATGGGGAACTTCAGTTACATGGGGAGACTGGAGAAGCTGGGATTGTTCTCCTTAGAGCAGAGAAGGTTAAGGGGAGATTGACCAGAATGGTACCAGGGATGGGGAACTTCAGTTACATGGGGAGACTGGAGAAGCTGGGGTTGTTCTCCTTGGAGCAGAGAAGGTTAAGGGGAGATTTGATCGAGGTGTTCAATATCATGTGAGGTCTGGACAGAGTAGAGAGAGAGAAATTGTTCCCATTGGTGGAAAGGTGGAGAACCAGAGGACACAGATTTAAGGTGATTGACAGAAGAACCAAGGGCGACACGAGGAACAACGTATTTACGCAGCGAGTGGTTAGGATCTGGAATGCACGGCCTGAGAGGGTGGGGGAAGCAGATTCCATCGTGGCTTTCAAAAAGGGAGTTGGATAAGTGCCTGAAGGAAAGGGATTAGCAGAGCCCCGGGGAAAGGGCGGGGGAGTGGGACTGGCTGAGAGTCAGCACGGGCTCGACCCGCCGAATGGCCTCTTTCCCTGCTGTAACCATTCTAGGATTCTTGTGACTCAGAGGGGAGGTACTCACTGAGTCACGGCCGACACTATAGGTGACTCCAGTCCCACGCCCCACCTTGGCTGTCTCTCGATTGACCTCCCGAAGTACCCTAGCAAGCTGCATAGTTGACGACGACTCATCATGGGCATCACAGGGCGAGTAGGGGCAGTGAATAAACATTGGCCATGCCACGTCCAGAGATTGAATAAAAAAGTGGTACGAGGAGCGACTGGAGAAAGGACATATCTGCTCGTTGTAGCTTGGGGATGGGGGAGAAAGACAAAGTATAATCTTCAGGGGAAGTGGAGTTAGACAGCTGTGATGAGGATTATTGGACCATGGCATGCCCATTTTCGAGTCACGCGTTCAGTCCTTTTTTGCATATAACGCTTTCATTTTATAGCCCAGTTGAACAGCAATGCTTCAACAACAACTTGGATTTATGTAGCACCTTTAAGGTAGTAAAACGCCCCAAGGAGCTTCACAGAGGCGATTATAAAACAAAATTTGACACCGAGCTGCATTAAGAGATATTAGGGCACGTGATGGTCAAAGAGGTAGGTTTTAAGGAGCGTCTTGAAGGAGGAAAGAGAGGTAGAGAGGTGGAGAGGTTTAGGGAGGGAGTTACAGAGCTTGGAGCCCAGGCAACAGAAGGCACGGCCACCGATGGTGGAGCGATTACAATCAGGGATGCTCAAGAGGGCAGAATTAGAGGAGCGCAGATATCTCAGGGGGTTATGGGGCTGGAGGAGGTTACAGAGATAGGGAGGGATGTAGGGGCTGGAGGAGATTAGAGAGATAGGGAGGGGTGTAGGCGCTGGAGGAGATTACAGAGATAGGGAGGGGTGTAGGGGCTGGAGGAGATTACAGAGATAGGGAGGGGTGTAGGGGCTGGAGGAGATTACAGAGATAGGGAGGGGTGTAGGGGCTGGAGGAGATTACAGAGATAGGGAGGGGTATAGGGGCTGGAGGAGATTACAGAGATAGGGAGGGGTGTAGGGGCTGGAGGAGGTTACAGAGATAGGGAGGGGTGTAGGGGCTGGAGGAGGTTACAGAGATAGGGAGGAGGTGAGGCCATGGAGGGATTTGAAAACAAGGAGGAGAATTTTGAAATCGAGGCGTTGCTTAATCGGGAGCCAATGTAGGTCAGTGAGCACAGGGGTGATGGGTGAGTGGGACTCGGTGCGAGTTAGGACACGGGCTGCCGATATTTGGTTATCCTACAGTGTAGGCTATAAGGAGTTGGGAGACAATGAAAACAAAGCACTACAGCGCCACCACTGGTAGGAGGGTGCAATAACTGTGACATGTTTACATAGGATATTTCCATTATAAATGTGCATATAGGAATTTACAATGGGGGGTAAAAATAGTGAACAGGAAGTGTCCCTGTTAAATACGCAAGATTGGGGGCCAGTCAATGCTGAGGATGACTGCAAAAAATTAAAGGAGGACATTATTAAACTAGCAGAATGGGCATACAATTGGCAAATAAAGTTCACCACAGATAAATGTGAGGTATTACATTCTGGGAGGAAGAATAGGGAGGTCACGTATTACTGGGAGGGTGAGAGTCTGGGTGGGGTCGAGGAACAAAGAAATCTCGGAGTACACATACACAAAGCACTAAAAGATGCGACACAAGTTAACAAGGCCATAAAAAGGCAAACCAAGAACTAGGGTTTATTTCTAAAGGTACAGAATTGGAGAAGTAGAGAAGTTATGCTTAACCTGTCGCAAACCTTGGTTAGACCACACTTGGAATACTGCGCACAGTTCTGGTTGCCATATTATAAAAAGGATATAGAGGCACTGGAGAGGGTGCAGAGATTTACAAGGATGATACCAGAAATGCGAGGGTAAACATATCAGGAAAGGACGAACAGGCTGGATCTCTTTTCTCTTGGAAAAAGGCGGCTGAGGGGTGACTTAATAGAGGTCTTTAAAATTTTGAAAGGTTTTGATAGAGTGGATACAGAGAGAGTGTTTCCACTTGTGGGGAAGAACATAACTAGGGGCCATCAATATCAGATAGTCACCGGGAAATCAAATAGTGAATTCAGGAGAAACTTCTTTACCCAGAGAGTGGTGAGAATGTGGAACTCACTACCACAGGGAACGGTTGAGGTGAACAGTATCGATGCATTTAAGGGGAGGCTGGACAAGTATATGAGGGAGAAGGGAATAGAGGGTTATGCTGATAGATTTAGATGAGGAAAGACAGGAGAAGGCTCGAGTGGGGCATAAAGGCCGGCACGGACTGGTTGGGCCAAAAGGCCTGGTTCTGTGCCGTATATCCCGTGTAATATGTGAGTTGTGATGAGTCACTCGTGCTTTTTTAGCCTGTAATATTGCCAGTCCCAGCCTCGGCTCATCCGCTGCTGAAACCCTCATCCGTGTCTTTGTTACCTCCAGACTTGGCTATTCCAATGCACTCCTGGCCGGCCTCCCACATTCTACCCTACGTAAAATTGAGGTGATCCAAAACTCGGCTGCCCCCGTGTCCTAACTCGCACCAAGTCCCACTCACCCATCACCCCTGGTGCTCCAGGTTATGCAATGCTTCGATTCCTTGTTTACAAATCCCTCTGTGGCCTCACCCCTCCCTAGCTCTGTAATCTCCTTCAGCCTCAACCACCCATCCCCCGCCAGAGATATCTGGACTCCTCCAATTCTGCCCTCTTGACCATCCCTGATTATAATCACTCCACCATCGGTGGCTGTGCCTTCAGCTGCCTGGGCCTCAAGCTCTGGAACTCCCTGCCTAAACCTCACTACCTCTCTTTCCTCCTTAAAACCTACACCTGCCCTAATTTCCTCTTATGTGGCTCGGTGCCAAATTTTGCTTTACATCCATGAAGTGCCTTGCAATGTTTCAATACATTAACGGCTATATATAAATACATTGTTGTTGTCGTTTGTTACGCCGAGACCTGACTATTACAACGCACTCCTGGCCGGCCTCCCATCTTCCACCCTCCATCAACGTGAACTCGTCCAAAACTAGGCTGCCCCGTGTCCTAACTCGCACCAAGTCTCGCTCACCCATCACCCCTGTGCTCGCTGACCTACATTGGCTCCCGGTTCAGCAACGCCTCGATTTCAAAATTACATATCCCTCCATGGCCCTCGCCCCTCCCTATCTCTGCAATCTCTCCCAGCCCTACAAACCCCCACCGAGATTGATTTCTCTTCCAATTCTGGCCTCTAATGCAACCCCAATTTTAATGACTCCACGACTGGCAGCCTTGCCAAACACCCTTACACAAAAATACAGGATTCCCTGTACACAATCCCTCATAAAACATCCCCATCTGCATATCTCATACACAAAAATACAGGATCCCCCATACATAAAACACAGGATCCAGGGGAATGGGTCGATCAGAGAGAGAGGGGCATAGAGGGTGATGGGGAATGGGGGGGGGAGGGGGGGAATGGGACTGAGGGTGAGGTCTATCAGAGAGAGGGCACAGGGGGCGATGGGGGAATGGGACTGAGGGTGAGGTCTATCAGAGAGAGGGCACAGGGGGCGATGGGGGAATGGGACTGAGGGGTGAGGTCTATCAGAGAGGGGCACAGGGGGCGATGGGGGAATGGGACTGAGGGGAAGGTCTATTAGAGAGAGGGCACAGGGGGCGATGGGGGAATGGACTGAGGGGTGAGGTCTATCAGAGAGAGGGCACAGGGGGCAATGGGGGAATGGGACTGAGGGTGAGGTCTAGCAGAGAGAGGGCACAGGGGGCGATGGGGGAATGGGACTGAGGGGTGAGGTCTATCAGAGAAGGGCACAGGGGGCGATGGGGGAATGGGACTGAGGGTGAGGTCTATGAGAGAGAGGGCACAGGGGGCGATGGGGGAATGGGACTGAGGGGGGAGGGTCCATCAAAGAGAGGGGACACGGGTCGATGGGGGAATGGGACTGAGGGGTGAGGTCTATCAGAGAGCGGGCACAGGGGGCGATGGGGGAATGGGACTGAGGGGGAGGTCTATCAGAGAGAGGGCACAGGGGGCGATGGGGGAATGGGACTGAGGGGGGAGGGTCCATCAAAGAGAGGGGACACGGGTCGATGGGGGAATGGGACTGAGGGGTGAGGTCTATCAGAGAGCGGGCACAGGGGGCGATGGGGGAATGGGACTGAGGGGGGAGGTCTATCAGAGAGAGGGCACAGGGGACGATGGGGGAATGGGTGAGGTCTATCAGAGAGAGGGGACAGAGGGCAATGGGGGAATGGGACTGAGGGGTGAGGTCTATCAGAGAGAGGGGACAGGGGGCGATGGGGGAATGGGACTGAGGGGGAGGTCTATCAGAGAGAGGGGACAGGGGGCAATGGGACTGAGGGGTGAGGTTTATCAGAGAGAGGGGACAGGGGGCGATGGGGGAATGGGACTGAGGGGGAGGTCTATCAGAGAGAGGGAACAGAGGGTGATGGGGGAATGGGACTGAGGGGGGAGGTCTATCAGAGAGAGGGCACAGGGGGCGATGGGGGAATGGGACTGAGGGGGAGGTCTATCAGAGAGAGGGGACAGGGGGCGATGGGGGAATGGGACTGAGGGTGAGGTCTATCAGAGAGAGGGGACAGGGGGCGATGGGGGAATGGGACTGAGGGGTGAGGTCTATCAGAGAGAGGGGACAGGGGGCAATGGGACTGAGGGGTGAGGTCTATCAGAGAGAGGGGACAGGGGGCAATGGGACTGAGGGGTGAGGTCTATCAGAGAGCGGGCACAGGGGGGCGATGGGGGAATGGGACTGAGGGGGGAGGTCTATCAGAGAGAGGGCACAGGGGACGATGGGGGAATGGGACTGAGGGGGAGGTCTATCAGAGAGAGGGGACAGGGGGCGATGGGGGAATGAGACTGAGGGTGAGGTCTATCAGAGAGGGGGGACAGGGGGCGATGGGGGAATGAGACTGAGGGGTGAGGTCTATCAGAGAGAGGGCACGGGGGGGCGATGGGGGAATGGGACTGAGGGGGAGGGTCTATCAGAGAGAGGGGACGGGGGCGATGGGGGAATGGGACTGAGGGTGAGGTCTATCAGAGAGAGGGCACGGGGGGGCGATGGGGGAATGGGACTGAGGGGGGAGGTCTATCAGAGAGAGGGGACAGGTGGCGATGGGGGAATGGGACTGAGGGGTGAGGTCTATCAGAGAGAGGGGACAGGGGGCAATGGGACTGAGGGGTGAGGTCTATCAGAGAGAGGGGACAGGGGGCGATGGGGGAATGGGACTGAGGGGGGAGGTCTATCAGAGAGAGGGGACAGGGGGAAATGGGACTGAGGGGTGAGGTCTATCAGAGAGAGAGGGGACTGGGGGCGATGGGGGAATGGGACTGAGGGGTGAGGTCTATCAGAGAGAGGGGACGGGGGCAATGGGACTGAGGGGAAGGTCTATCAGAGAGAGGGCACAGGGGGAAGGGACAGGAAAATGAGAGGATGAACAGGGTACGTTCCAATTCTAAGACTTCAACCTGACCTCCTCGAGGTTCTCTCTCCGACACAACACCAGGGTTGAGCAACAGGAGGGGGCCGAGATGAATTAGACTGACTGAGGCTTAGCGCACACACACAGCTTGGATTTATAAGGACTGTCGAAGGAAAGGGTGGCCGAGGGAGATTCCGAGAGCCGCAAACACCAAATATAAAAGGAGTCGGGTATCAACAGCTTGCGTTTATATAGCACCTTGGAAGGAGTAAGATGCCCCACGGTGCTTCACAGGAGTGCTGTCTCGCAAAAATTTGACACCTGGCCAAATAAGGAGATTTCAAAAACGAGGTCATAGAGGTAGGTTTTAAGCAGCGTCTTAAAGGAGGGGAGAGCTATCGAGTGGCGGAGAGGTTTAGGGAGGGAACTCCAGAACTTAGGGCCCAGGCAGCTGAAGGCATGGCCGCTGATGGCGGAGGGAAGAAATCCGGGGCTGTGCACGAGGCCAGAATTAGAGGGGTGCAGATATCGCCGGGGTTTGTGGGGCTGGAGGAGATTACAGAGATAGGGAGGGGGTGATGCCGTGGAGGGATTTGAAAACAAGGATGAGAATTTTGAAATCGAGGTGTTGCATAACCGGGAGCCAATTTCGGTCAGCGGGCACAAGAGGGTGATGGGAAAGCGGGAGCCTATGCGAGTTAGGACACGGGGCAGCCGACTTTTGGATGAACTGATGATTACGGAGGGTGGAAGATGGGAGCCTGGCCAGGAGACCATTGGAATAGTCGAGTCTGGAGGCCAGAAAAGATGAGGCAGAGATGGGCGATGTTGTGGAGCTGGAAGTGGGTGCTCTTGGTGATGGAGGAGAAAGAAACCAGCCATTCAATATCATGGCTGATCAACTCCACTTTCCCACACGATCTCCATATCCCTTAATGTCCAAAAATCTAGCGATCACCGTCTGAGTCTCCATAGCCTTCTGGGGCAGAGAATTCCAAAGATTCACCACCCTCCGAGTGAAGAAATTTCTCCTCATCTCAGTCCGAAATGGCCAACCCCTTATCCTGTGACTCCCTGGTTCTAGACTCCCCATCCCGGGGGAAACATCCTCCCTGCATCTACCCTGTCAATCCCCGTCAGAGTTTCAATGAGATCACCTCTCACTCTCCAAAACTCTAGGGAATATCGGCCCATTCTACTCAATCTCTCCTCATAAGACGACTCCCTCATCCCAGGAATTAGTCTGGTGAACCTTCGTTGCACACCCTCTAAGGCAAGTATATCCTTCCTCAGGTAAGGAGACCAAAACTGTGCACAGTACCAAAGTCGTATATAGCTGCACTGACTGAGGGGCAGTACCGAGGGAGTGCTGCACTGTCGGAGGGGCAGTACCGAGGGAGCGCCGCACTGTCGGAGGGGCCGCACTGTCGGAGGGGCAGTACCGAGGGAGCGCCGCACTGTCGGAGGGGCCGCACTGAGGGAGCGCCGCACTGTCGGAGGGGCAGTACTGAGGGCGCGCCGCACTGTCGGAGCGCCGCACTGTCGGAGGGGCAGTACTGAGGGAGTGCCGCACTGTCGGAGGGGCAGTACCGAGGGAGCGCTGCACTGTCGGAGGGGCCGCACTGAGGGAGCGCCGCACTGTCGGAGGGGCCGCACTGAGGGAGCGCCGCACTGTCGGAGGGGCCGCACTGAGGGAGTGCCGCACTGTCGGAGGGGCCGCACTGTCGGAGGGACAGTACTGAGGGAGCGCTGCACTGTCGGAGGGGCAGTACTGAAGGAGCGCTGCACTGTCGGTGGGGCAGTACTGAGGCAGTGCCGCACTGTCGGAGGGGCAGTACTGAGGGAGCGCCGCACTGTCGGAGGGGCAGTACTGAGGGAGCGCCGCACTGTCGGAGGGGCAGTACTGAGGGAGCGCCGCACTGTCGGAGGGGCAGTACTGAGGGAGTGCCGCACTGTCGGAGGGGCAGTACTGAAGGAGCGCTGCACTGTCGGAGGGGCAGTACTGAGGGAGCGCCGCACTGTCGGAGGGGCAGTACTGAGGCAGTGCCGCACTGTCGGAGGGGCAGTACTGAGGGAGCGCCGCACTGTCGGAGGGGCAGTACTGAGGCAGTGCCGCACTGTCGGAGGGGCAGTACTGAGGGAGCGCCGCACTGTCAGAGGTGCCGTCCTTCGGATGAGACGTTCAACCGAGGCCCCGTCTGCCCTCTCAGGTGGATGTAAAAGATCCCACAGCACTATTTCGAAGAACAGCAGTGGAGTTCTCCCTGGTGTCCTGGCCAATATTTATCCCTCAGTCAAATTCACTAAAGCAGATTATCTGGTCATCATCATATTGCTCTTTGTGGGAGCTTGCTGTGCGTAAATTGGCTGCCGCGTTTCCTACATTCCAAGTGACTATACTTCAGAAAGTACTTCACAGAATCATAGAAGTTTACAGCACGGAAGGAAGCCATTTCGGCCCATCGTGTTCGCGCCGGCCGACAAAGAGCTATCCAGCCTAATCCCACTTTCCAGCTCCAGGTCCGTAGCCCTGCAGGTTACAGCACTTCAAGTGCACATCCAAGTACTTTTTAAATGTGGTGAGGGTTTCTGCCTCTACCACCCTTTCAGGCAGTGAGTTCCAGTTGCCTCTGGGTGAAGACATTTCCCCTCAAATCCCCTCTAAATCTCCCCCTAATTACTTTAAATCTATGCCCCCTGGTTGTTGACCCCTCTGCTAAAGGAAACAGGTCCGTCCTATCCACTCTATCCAGGCCCCTCATAATTTTATACACCTCAATGTCTCCCCTCAGCCTCCTCTGTTCCAAGGAAAACAACCCCAGCCTCTCCAATCTGTCCTCATAGCTAAAATTCTCCAGTCCCGGCAACATCCTCGTAAATCTCCTCTGTACCCTCTCCAGTGCAATCACGTCCTTCCTGTAATGTGGTGACCAGAACTGCACGCAGTACTCCAGCTGTGGCCTAACCAGTGTTTTATACAGTTCAAGCATAACCTCCCTGCTCTTGTATTCTATGCCTCGGCTAATAAAGGCAAGTATTCCGTATGCCTTCTTAACCACCTTATCCACCTGGCCTGCTACCTTCAGGGATCTGTGGACCTGCTCTCCAAGGTCACTCTGTCCCTCTACACTTCTCAGTGTCCTACCATTTAATGTGTATTCCCTTGCCTTGCCAGATCTCCCTAAATGCATTACCCTACACTTCTCTGGATTGAACTCCATTTGCCTCTGTTCTGTCCACCTGACCAGTCCATCGATATCTTCCTGCAGTCCACAGCTTTCTTCTTCATTATCAACCACTCAGCCGATTTTAGTATCATCTGAAAACACTTTAATCATACCCCCTACATTCAAGTCTAACTCATTGATGTACACCACAAAAAGCAAGGGTCCCAGTACTGAACCCCACTGGAAACATCCTTCCAGTCACAAAAACACGCATCAACCATTACCCTTTGCTTCCTGCCTCTGAGACAATATTGGATCCAACTTGCCACTTTGCCCTGGATCCCATGGGCTTTTACTTTCGTGACCAGTCTGTCATGTGGGACCTTATCGAAAGCTTTGCTAAAATCCATATACACTGCATCATACACATCGCCCTCATCGATCCTCCTGGTTATCTCCTCGAAAAATTCAATCAAGTTAGTCAGACATGACCTTCCCTTAACAAATCCATGCTGACTGTCCTTGATTAATCCATGTTTTCGAAATGAAGATTTATCCTGTCCTTCAGGATTTTTCCAATAAGTTTCCCAGCACTGAGGTTAGGCTGACAGGCCTGTAATTACTCGGCCTATCCCTTTCTCCCTTCTTAAACAAAGGTACCACATTAAACAAAGGTACCACATTAGCAGTCCTCCAGCCCTCTGGCACCATGCCTGAAGCCAGAGAGGATTGGAAAATGATGGTCAAAGCCTCTGCTATTTCCTCTTTGGCTTCGCCTAACAGCCTGGAATACATTTCATCCGGGCCTGGGGACTTAGCCACTTTCAAAGCTACTGAAACCCTTAATACCTCCTCTCTCACTATGTTTATTTCGTCTAATATTTCACACTCCTCCTCCTCGATAGCAGTGTCTGCATCACCCCGCTCTTTTGTGAAAAGAGACACAAAGTATTCATTAAGAACCATACCCACATCTTCCGCCTCCACACACCGATTAACCTCATGGTCTCCAATAGGCCCCACCCTTTCTTTAGTTATCCTCTTGCTCTTAATATATTTATAAAACATTTATAAAAGGGTTTTCCTTGATTTTACTCGCCAAGGATTTTTCATGCTCTCTCTTTGCTTTCCTAATATCCCTTTTGATCTCATCCCTGGACTTTCTACACTCCTCGAGAGGTTCTGCAGTATTTAGCCCTCGGTATCTTTCATGAGCTTTCTTATTTTTCTTTCTCCGCGCCTCTAAGTCCCTAGACATCCAGGGGGTGCTAGAATTGTTATTACCACCCTTTTTCTTTAAGGGCGCAAGTTTAGCCTGAGCCTTCCGGATCTCCTTAAATGCCTCCCACTGTTCCGACACGGATTTACCCACAAGTAGCTGTTTCCAGTCCACTGTGGCCAAATCACTCCTTAAACTTAGCAAAATTAGCTTTTCCCCAATTCGGAACTTTTATTCCTGGTCTATCCTTGTCCTTTTCCATAGCTACCTTAAATGGAACTGAATTATGATCACTGGCACCCAAGTGCTCTCCCACTGATACCCCTTCAACCTGCCCAGCTTCATTCCTCAAAACTAAATCCAAGACCGCCCCCTCTCGTGTTGGGCTTGCTACATACTGGCTACAAAAGTTCTCTTGAATGCATTTTAAGAATTTCGCACCCTCTATACCCTTCACACTATATTTGTCCCAGTTAATATTAGGATAGTTGAAATCCCCTACTACTACTGCCCTATAGTTTTTGTACTTCTCAGAAATGTACCTACAAATATGCTCTTCTATCTGTTTGGGGGTCTATAATACACACCCAGCAGTGTGATTGCCCCTTTTTTATTTTTCAGTTCGACCCATATGGCCTTGTTTGATGATCCCTCTAACGTATCAACCCTCCTCTCGGCTGTAATCGTTTCTTTAATCAATACCGCAATCTTTTTACAAGCCCTCTCTATCCCTTCTGAAAATCCTGTAACCAGGAATGTTGACCTGCCAAACCTGCCCCTCTTTTAGCCATTTCTCTGTAATAGCTATAATATCACATTCCCAAGTGTGCTCTCAGCTCTTATTCGCTATACTCCTTGCATTGAATATATAACATTTAATAGTGCCAGCCCTCCTTGTTCACTACTTTCGGAGCCCTTGTTTCCTCTGTCCTTCAAATTCACTTTCCACATTTTTGCTTTCCAATTCCATCGTTTACTCCCCTCCCTACTGAATCTGTTTACATTGTACATTAATGATTTAGACGAGGGGATTAAATGTAGTATCTCCAAATTTGCGGATGACACAAAGTTGGGTGGCAGTGTGAGCTGCGAGGAGGATGCTATGAGGCTGCAGAGTGACTTGGATAGGTTAGGTGAGTGGGCAAATGCATGGCAGATGAAGTATAATGTGGATAAATGTGAGGTTGTCCACTTTGGGGGTAAAAACAGAGAGACAGACTATTATCTGAATGGTGACAGATTAGGAAAAGGGGAGGTGCAACGAGACCTGGGTGTCATGGTACATCAGTCATTGAAGGTTGGCATGCAGGTGCAGCAGGCGGTTAAGAAAGCAAATGGCATGTTGGCCTTCATAGCAAGGGGATTTGAGTACAGGGGCAGGGAGGTGTTGCTACAGTTGTACAGGGCCTTGGTGAGGCCACACCTGGAGTATTGTGTACAGTTTTGGTCTCCTAACCTGAGGAAGGACATTCTTGCTATTGAGGGAGTGCAGCGAAGGTTCACCAGACTGATTCCCGGGATGGCGGGACTGACCCATCAAGAAAGACTGGATCAACTGGGCTTGTATTCACTGGAGTTCAGAAGAATGAGAGGGGACCTCATAGAAACGTTTCAAATTCTGACGGGGTTAGACAGGTTAGATGCAGGAAGAATGTTCCCAATGTTGGGGAAGTCCAGAACCAGGGGACACAGTCTAAGGATAAGGGGTAAGCCATTTATGACCGAGATGAGGAGAAACCTCTTCACCCAGAGAGTGGTGAACCTGTGGAATTCTCTACCACAGAAAGTTGTTGAGGCCAATTCACTAAATATATTCAAAAAGGAGTTAGATAAAGTCCTTACTACTCGGGGGATCAAGGGGTATGGCGAGAAAGCAGGAATGGGGTACTGAAGTTGCATGTTCAGCCATGAACTCATTGAATGGCGGTGCAGGCTAGAAGGGCCGAATGGCCTTCTCCTGCACCTATTTTCTATGTTTCTATGTTTCTATTCTCAGGTTCTGATCCCCCTGCAAAGCTAGTTTAAACCCTCTCCAATAGCAAACCTCCCCCGCGAGGATATTGGTCCCGGCTCTGTTGAGGTGCAACCCGTCCGGCTTGTACAGGGTCCCACCTCCCTCAGAAACGGTCCCAATGCCTCAGGAAACTAAAGCTCTCCTGCCGGCACCATCTCTCCAGCCATGTCTGCATCTGCTCGATCCTCCTATTCCTGTACTCACTAGCACGTGGCACCAGGAGTAATCTGGAGATTACTACCTTTGAGTTCCTGCTTGTTAATTTCTCTCCTAGCTCCCTGAACTCTGGCTGCAGGACCTTATCCCTCTTTCTACCTGTGCCATTTGTCCCGATATGAACCACGACCTCTGGCTGTTCACCCTCTCCCCCCAGAATGCCTTGCAGCCTTGACACTCATCATCATCGGCAGTCCCTTGGAATCGAGGAAGACTTGCTTCCATTCTAAAAGTGAGTCCTCAGGTGACTGAACAGTCCAATACGGGAATTACAGTCTCTGTCGCAGGTGGGACAGACAGTGGTTGAGGGAAGGGGAGGGTGGGACAGGTTTGCCGCACGCTCCTTCCGCTGCCTGCGCTTGGTAAATCTCCTCTGTACCCTATCCAGTGCAATCACGCCCTTCCTGTAATGTGGTGACCAGAACTGCACGCAGTACTCCAGCTGTGGCCTAACCAGTGTTTTATACAGTTCAAGCATAACCTCCCTGCTCTTGTATTCTATGCCTCGGCTAATAAAGGCAAGTATTCCGTATGTTCTTAACCACCTTATCTACCTGGCCTGCTACCTTCAGGGATCTGTGGACCTGCTCTCCAAGGTCCCTCTGTTCCTCTACACTGCTCAATGTCCTACCATTTAATGTGTATTCCCTTGCCTTGTTCGCCCTTCCCAAATGCATCACCTCACACTTCTCTGGATTGAATTCCATTTGCATCTGTTCTGCCCACCTGACCAGTCCATCGATATCTTCCTGCAGTCCACAGCTTTCTTCTTCATTATCAACCACTCAGCCGATTTTAGTATCATCTGCAAACTTCTTAACCATACCCCGTACATTCAAGTCTAGATCATTGATGTATACCACTAAAAGCAAAGGACCCAGCACTGAGCCCTGCGGAACCCCACTTTAAAGCGCTTTGGGACATCCTGTGTTGATGAGAGGCACTATATAAATGCAAGTTTTCGATTCGGTAACATCATACAGAAATTACGTAACAAACAACATCATGTATAAATGTTATAGTAAATATATATATATAAGATTGTAAATGGCAGGATAAGATACAGTAAATTATATATGAACGCATCATTACATATATAATTGTTACAGTAAATTGTAAACGAATATGATTATAAATGACGTTGCAAGTGTTACAGTAAGCCAAGTAAGATTGTAAATGACAGGATTCGGTATAGATGTTACACTGAATTATAATGGGAATAAGGACACGGCAGACACAAACAACATTGTGGACGGAAATGGTGGGGAACCCAGGATCAAATGAGAATGAGGAACTTAAAAGAACTCAGTATTAGTATTGAAATAGTACTGGAGAAGTTACAGGGACTAAAAGCCAGCAAATCCCCTGGACCTAATGGCCTAATCCTCGGGTTGTAAAAGAGGTGCCTGTAGAGACAGTGGACGCATTGGTTGTCATCGTCCAGAATCTAGGGAATTTTAAACGGTCCCCGCCAGTTGGATGTTAGCAAATGTGACCCCGCTTTTCAAGAAAGGAGGGAGAGCGAAAACAGGGAACAATAGGCCAATTAGCCTGACATCAGTAGTAGGGAAAATACTAGAATCTAATATTAGGGAGGTGTTAACGGGGCAACGAGAAAATGATAACAGGATTGGGCAGAGTCAACATGGGTTTATGAAAGGGAAATCGTGTTTGACAAATCTGTTGAGAGTTTTTGGGGGTTTGCAACTAGCAGGGTAGAAAAGGGGGAACCAGTAGATGTGGTGTATTTGGATTTTCAAAACACATTCGATAAGGTGCCACATAATAGGTTATTAAATAAAGTTAAGGCTCATGGGATTAGGGGGATAATACATTAGCATGGATTGAGGATTGGTTAACGGGCAGAAATCAGAGAGTAGGAATAAACGGGTCATTTTTGGGTTGGCAGGCTGTGTTTGGGCCTCAGCTATTTACAATCTAAATCAATGACTTAGAAGAGTGGACAGAGCGCGATGTATCCAGGTTTGCTGACGATACAAAGCTAGCTGTGAGGAGGACGCAAAGAGGCTGAAAAGTGATAGACAAGTTAAGTGAGTGGGCAAGTATGGGGCAGATGGAGTATAATAGAAACATAGAAAATAGGTGCAGGAGTAGGCCATTCGGCCCTTCGAGCCTGCACCACCATTCGATAAGATCATGACACCCAGGTCTCGTTGCACCTCCCCTTTTCCTAATCTGCCGCCATTCAGATAATATTCTGCCTTCCTGTTTTTTCCACCAAAGTGGATAACCTCACATTTATCCACATTATACTGCATCTGCCACTTGTCTGGCCCCTCACCTAACCTGTCCAAGTCACCCTGCAGATTTTAGCGTCCTCCTCACAGCTCACACTGTCACCCAGCTTAGTGTCATCTGCAAACTTGGAGATATTACACTCAATTCCCTCATCCAAATCATTAATGTGTATTGTAAAGAGCTGGGGTCCCAGCACTGAGCCCTGCGGCACCCCACTAGTCACTGCCTGCCATTCTGAAAAGGACCCGTTTATCCCGACTCTCTGCTTCCTGTCTGCCAACCAGTTCTCTATCCACGTCAGTACATTACCCCCAATACCATGTGCTTTAATTTTGCACAACAATCTCTTGTGTGGGACCTTGTCAAAAGCCTTTTGAAAGTCCAAATACACCACATCCACTGGTTCTCCCTTGTCCACTCTAACAGTTACATCCTCAAAACATTCTAGAAAATTTGTCAAGCATGATTTCCCTTTCATAAATCCATGCTGACTTGGGCTGATCCCGTCACTGCTTTCCAAATGTGCTGCTATTTCATCTTTAATAATTGATTCCAACATTTTCCCCACTACTGATGTCAGGCTAATCGGTCTATAATTACCTGCTTTCTCTCTCCCTCCTTAAAAAGTGGTGTTACATTAGCTACCCTCCCGTCCATAGGAAGCGATCCAGAGTCGATAAGACTGTTGGAAAATGATCACCAATGCATCCACTATTTCTAGGGCTACTTCCTTAAGTACTATGGGATGCAGACTATCAGGCCCCGGGGATTTATCAGCCTTCAATCCCATCAATTTCCCCAACACAATTTCTCGCCTAATAAGGATATCCTTCAGTTCCTCCTTCTCATGAGACCCTCAGTCCCCTAGTATTTCCAGGTGGTTATTTGTGTCTTCCTTCGTGAAGACAGAAGCAAAGTATTTGTTCAATTGGTCTGCCATTTCATTGTTCCCCATTATAAATTCACCTGAATCCGACTGCCAGGGACCTACGTTTGTCTTCACTAATCTTTTTCTCTTCACATATCGATAGAAACTTTTGCAGTCAGTTTTTATGTTCCCAGCAAGCTTCCTCTCATACTCCATTTCCCCCCTCCTAATTAAACACTTTGTCCTCCTCTGCTGAATTATAAATTTCTCCCAGTCCTCAGGTTTACTGCTTTTTCTGGCCAATTTATATGCCTCTTCCTTGGATTAAACACTATCCTTAATTTCATTTGTTAGCCACGGTTGAGCCACCATGCCTGTTTTATGTTTACTCCAGACAGGGATGTACAATTGTTGAAGTTCATCCATATGATCTTTAAATGTTTGCCATTGCCTATCCACCGTCAACCCTTTAAATATCACTCGCCAGTCTATTCTAGCCAATTCACACTTCATACCATCGAAGTTACCTTTCCTTAAGTTCAGGATCCTAGTCTCTGTTTAACTGTGTCACTCTCCATCTTAATAAAGAATTCTACCATATTATGGTCACTCTTCCCCAAGGGGCCTCGCACAACAAGATTGCTAATTAGTCCTTTCTCATTACACATCACCCAGTCTAGGATGGCCAGCTCTCTAGTTGGCTCCTCGACACATTGGTCTAGAAAACCATCCCTCATACACTCCAGGAAATCCTCCTCCACCGCATTGCTACCAGTTTGGTTAGCCCAATCAATATGTAGATTAAAGTCGCCCATGATAACTGCTGTACCTTTATTGCACGCATCCCTAATTTCTTGTTTGATGCTGTCCCCAACCTCACTACTACTGTTTGGTGGTCTGTACACAACTCCCACTAGCATTTTCTGCCCTTTGGTATTCCGTAGCTCCACCCATACCGATTCCACATCATCCAAGCTAATGTCCTTCCTTACTATTGCATTAATTTCCTCTTTAACCAGCAATGTCACCCCACCTCCTTTTCCTTTCTGTTTATCCTTCCTAAATGTTGAATACCCCGGATGTTGAGTTCCCAGCCTTGGTCACCCTGGAGCCATGTCTCCGTGATGCCAATTACATCATACCCATTAACTGTTATCTGCGCAGTTAATTCGTCCACCTTATTGTGAATACTCCTCGCATTGAGGCAGAGCCTTCAGGCTTGTCTTTTTAACACCCTTTGCCCCTTTAGAATTTTGCTGTCATGTGGCCCTTTTTGCTTTTTGTCTTGGGTTTCTCTGCCCTCCACTTTTACTTTTCCTCTTTCTATCTTTTGCTTCTGCCCCCATTCTACTTCCCTCTGTCTCCCTGCATAGGTTCCCATCCCCCTGCCATATTAGTTTAACTCCTCCCCAACAGCACCAGCAAACACTCCCCCGAGGACATTGGTTCCGGTCCTGCCCAGGTGCAGACCGTCCGGTTTGTACTGGTCCCACCTCCCCCAGAACCGGTTCCAATGTCTCAGGAATTTGAATCCCTCCCTTCTGCACCACTGCTGAAGCCACGTATTCATCTGAGCTATCCTGTGATTCCTACTCAATAAGCCCTTGTCTTGCGCAGCAACCTTTTATGTGGTTCCTTATCGAATGCCTTTTGAAATCCAAATATACCACCTCCATTACTTCCCCTTTATCTACCCTGCTAGTTACATCCTCAAAACACTCAATTTATTTGTTAAACACGATTTCCTTTCATAAAACCATGTTAACTTTGCCTAATCACCTTATAATAACAACTTGAATTTATATAGCACCTTTAACGTAGTAAAATGTCCCAAGGCGCCTCACTGGAACATTGAGACAAAAAAATTGACACTAATTTTCGGGTAAGTGTTAAGAAAAAAAAACTTGAACTGAGGTTTAGGATATTTTTACCCCTTGATCCCTTTAGCCGTAAGGGCCACATCTAACTCCCTCTTGAATATACTTAGTGAATTGGCCTCAACAACTCTCTGCGGCAGGGAATTTCACAGGTTAACAACTCTGAGTGAAGAAGTTTCTCCTCATCTCGGTCCTAAATGGCCTACCCCTTATCCTTAGACTGTGACCCCTGGTTCTGGACTGCCCCAACATCGGGAACATTCTTCCTGCATCTAACCTGTCCAGTCCCGTCAGAATTTTATATGTTTCTATGAGATCCCCTCTCATTCTTCTAAACGCCAATGTATAAAGGCCCAGTCGATCCAGTCTCTCCTCATATGTCAGTCCTGCCATCCCGGGAATCAGTCTGGTGAACCTTCGCTGCACTCCCTCAATAGCAAGAACGTCCTTCCTCAGATCAGAAGACCAAAACTGAACACAATCCCTGGGACATTTTACTATGTTAAAGGTGCTATATAAATACAAGTTGTTATTATAAGGTGATTAGGCAAAGTTAACATGGTTTTATGAAAGGAAATCGTGTTTAACAAATAAATTAAGAGTGTTTTGAGGATGTAACTTGCAGGGTAGATAAAGGGGAAGTAATGGAGGTAGTATATTTGGATTTCAAAAGGCATTCGATAAGGAGCCACATATAAGGTTGCTGCGCAAGATAAGGGCTTATTGAGTAGGGGTAATATACTTGCATGGATAGAGGATTGGTTAACGGACAGAAATCAGAGAGTCGGGATAAACAGGCCTTTTTCAGGTTGGCAGGCTGTAACTAGTGGGGTGCCGCAGGGATCAGTGCCGGGGCCCCAGCTATTCACAATCTATATTATCCAGTGCGTCAGCACAGCCTTCGGCCGTCTGAGGAAAAGAGAGTTTGGAGACCAGGCCCTCAAATCTACCACCAAGCTCGTGGTCTTACAGAGCTGTAGTAATACCTGCCCTCCTGAGGCATGGACGATGTATAGAAGGCACATCAAGTCGCTGGAGATATATCACCAGCGATGTCTCCGCAAGATCCTGCAAATCCCCTGGGAGGACAGACGCACCAACATCAGCGTCCTCGACCAGGCCAACATCCCCAGTATTGAAGCACTGACCACACTCGATCAGCTTCGCTGGGCAGGCCACATGGTTCGCATGCCAGATACGAGACTCCCTAAGCAAATGGTTTATGCGGAGCTCCTTCAAACGAGCCAAAGGAGGACAGCGGGAATGTTATAAGGACACCCTCAAAGCCTCCCTGGTAAAGTGCGACACCACCACTGGGAGACCCTGGCCGAAGACCACCCTAGGTGGAGAAAGTGCATCCGGGGGGGCGTTGAGCACCTCGAGTCTCAACGCAAAGAGCGTGAAGAGGCCAAGCGCAGGCAGCGGAAGGAGCGTGCGGCAAACCAGCCCCACCGACCCCCTTCCCTCGACGAAAGTCCCTGTCACAGGTGGGACAGACAGTGGTTCTCGTATTGGACTGTTCAGCCACTAAAGGACTCACTTTAGGAGTGGAAGCAAGTCTTCCTCGATTCCAAGGGACTGCCTATGATGATGATGATGATGAGATGATGATAAAGACTTGGATGAAGGGACCCAGTGCAATGTATCCAAGTTTGCTGATGATACAAAGATGGGTGGGACAGTAAGCTGTGAGGAGGACACAAAGAGCCTGCAGAGGGATATAGACAGGCTAAGTGAGTGGGCAGTAAGGTGGCAGATGGAGTATAATATGGGCAAACGAGAGGTTATTTTCTTTGGTAGGAAGAAGAGAGAAACAGAATATTTTTTAAATGGTGAGAAACTTAAACATAGACATAGAAACATAGAAAATAGGTGCAGGAGTAGGCCATTCGGCCCTTCTAGCCTGCACCACCATTCAATGAGTTCATGGCTGAACATTCAACTTCAGTACCCCATTCCTGCTTTCTCGCCATACCCCTTGATCCCCCTAGCAGTAAGGACCTCATCTAACTCCTTTTTGAATATATTTAGTGAATTGGCCTCAACAACTTTCTGTGGTAGAGAATTCCACAGGTTCACCACTCTCTGGGTGAAGAAGTTCCTCCGCATCTCGGTCCTAAATGGCTTACCCCTTATCCTTAGACTGTGACCTCTGGTTCTGGACTTCCCCAACATTGGGAACATTCTTCCTGCATCTAACCCCGTCAGAATTTTAAATGTTTCTATGAGGTCCCCTCTCATTCTTCTGAACTCCAGTGAATATAAGCCCAGTTGATCCAGTCTTTCTTGATAGGTCAGTCCCGCCATCCCGGGAATCAGTCTGGTGAACCTTCGCTGCACTCCCTCAATAGCAAGAATGTCCTTCCTCAGGTTAGGAGACCAAAACTGTACACAATACTCCAGGTGTGGCCTCACCAATGCCCTGTACAACTGTAGCAACACCTCCCTGCCCCTGTACTCAAATCCCCTTGCTATGAAGGCCAACATGCCATTTGCTTTCTTAACCGCCTGCTGTACCTGCATGCCAACCTTCAATGACTGATGTACCATGACACCCAGGTCTCTTTGCACCTCTCCTTTTCCTAATCTGTCACCATTCAGATAATAGTCTGTCTCTCTGTTTTTACCACCAAAGTGGATAACCACACATTTTATCCACATTATACTTCATCTGCCATGCATTTGCCCACTCACCTAACCTATCCAAGTCGCTCTGCAGCCTCACAGCATCCTCCTCGCAGCTCACACTGCCACCCAACTTAGTGTCATCCGCAAATTTGGAGATACTACATTTATTCCCCGTTGGTGTTCGGAGAGATTTAGGTGTTCTCATGCAGGAAACGCAGAAAGCTAGCAATAAGGCATGTTGTTCTTTATTGCAAGGGGGTTGGAGTACGGATGTATTTCAAGAGAGTATTGCTACAATTGTACAGGACTTTGGTAAGATAACACCTGGAGTACTTACCTGAGGAAGGGCACACTTGCCTTGGAGACAGTGCAACGAAGGTTCACTAGATTGATTCCTGGGATGAGAAAGATTGTGTAGAATGGGTCGATACTCTCTGGAGTTTAGAAGAATGAGGTGCGATCGCATTGAAGCAAGCAATTTCGGAGGGGGATTTACAGGTCAGATGCTGGGAGGACATTTCCCCTGGCTGAAGAGTCTAGAACTAGGGGGCATAGTCTCAGGATAAGGGCTCGGCCATCTAAGACTGAGATGAGGAGGAATTTCCTCACTCAGGGTTGTGAATCTTTGGAATTCTCTGCCCCAGAGGGCTGAGGATGCTAAATCGTTGAGTATATTCAAGACAGGTCGATAGATTTTTGGACACTAAGGGAATCAAGGGATATGGATATCGGGAGCGAAAGTCGAAGATCAGCCATGATCTTATTGAATGGCGGAGCAGGCTCGAGGGGCCATATGGCCGACTCCTGCTCCTATCTCTTATGTTCTCAAAACGCATTATATATGAAAGCGATGACAAATGACAGGATTCTGCATACGTTACTGTAAATGACGTATATGAATGCCAAGGTAAACCACAATATATAATTGTTACAGTAAATGATATATCTGAATGGGATTGTGAATGACAGCACTGTGTATAGATCTTACAGTAAATTATATGCTCCAATTAAATATTGGCAAGACCCAAGCCATTGTTTTCGGTCCACGCCACGAACTCCGTTCCCTAGCCTCCGACTCCATCCCTCTCCCCAACCTGTCTGAGGCTGAATCACTGTTCACAACCTTGGTGTCATATTTGACCCAGAAATGAGCTTCCGACCACAGATCCTCTCTATCACTAAAACCGTCTATTTCCACCTCTGTAACATCGCCCGTCTCCGCCCCTGCCTCAGCTCATCCGCTGCTGAAGCCCTCGTCCGTGCCTCTGTTACCTCCAGACTTGACTATTCCAACGCACTCCTGGCCGGCCTCCCACATTCTACCCGACGTAAACTAGAGGGCGTTCCAAATCTCGGCTGCCCTGTGTCCCACTCACCCACCACCCCTGTGCTCGCTGACCTACATTGGCTCTGACTTGATTGCAAAATTCTCAGCATTGTTTTCAAATCCCTCCATGGCCTCGTCCCTCCCTATCTTTGTAATCTCCTTCAGCACCCCCCCTCCCACCCAGCCCCAGCATCCCTGATTATAATCGCTCAACCATTGGTGGCCGTGCCTTCTGTTGCCTGGCCCCCAAGCTCTGAATTTCCCTCCCTAAACCTCTCTACCTCTCTTTCCTCCTTTAAGACGTTCCTTAAAACCTACCTCTTTGACCAAGCTTTTGGTCGCCTGCCCTAATTTTTCCTTACGTAGCACAGTGTCAAATTGTTTTGTCTCAGAATACCCCTGTGAAGTGCCGTGGGATATTTCACTACATTACAGGGGCTATATAAATACAGGCTGTTGATAAATGGTGTAAATGAATTGGATTGTAAAGTGCAAGATCCTGTACAGATGTAATGGCAAATGATAGAGATGAATCCAACTGTGAACTACAGGATTCTGTATGTTACACTAAACCACATTATATATGAATGTGATTTGCAACTGACATCACTGTAGGTTATCGTAATTATATATCTGAATGCTATAGTAAATCACTTACAATAAATGATTTATGAAAGTGATTGCCAACGACATGTTACAGTAAGATATATACATGAATGCTGGAATAAATCGCAAATATACTGCAGCAAATCACATTTAGATATGAACGTTACAGTAAATTACTTTGTGTTATAGTAAATGACAGGAACACTATGCTAAGTCCCATGTTATTGCTAATTATATTGATGCCTGTTACAGAAAATCACACAGAAATGGTATGGTCAATGATACAGAAATGTGATTATAAACGACATGTTACAGTAAGATATATACATGAATGCTGGAATAAATCACTATTTTATATATATAGCAAATGACAGGATTATACTAAAGCCCACGATGGGGGAGACGAGAACTAGGGGGCATAATCTTAGAATAAGGGGCCGCCCATTTAAGGCAGAGATGAGGAGAAATTTCTTCTCTCAGAGGGTTGTGGATCTGTGGAATTCGCTGCCTCAGAGATCTGTGGAAGCTGGGACATTGAGTAAATTTAAGACAGAAATAGAGAGTTTCTTAAACAATAAGGGAATAAGGGGTTATGGAGAGCGGGCGGGGAAGTGGAGCTGAGTCCATGATCGGATCAGCCATAGAAACATAGAAAATAACTGCAGGAGCAGGTCATTCGGCCCTTCGAGCCTGCACCACCATTCAATATCATGGCTGATCATGCAACTTCAGTACCCCATCCCTGCTTTCTCGCCATACCCCTTGATCCCTTTAGCCATAAAGGCCACATCTAACTCCCTTTTGAATATATCTAACGAACTGGCCTCAACAACTTTCTGTGGTAGAGAATTCCACAGGTTCACAATTCTCTGAGTGAAGACGTTTCTCCTCACCTCAGTTCTAAATGGCTTATCCCTTATCCTTAGACTGAGACGCCTGATTCTGGACATCCCCATCGTCGGGAACATTCTTCCTGCATCTAACCTGTCCATTCCCATCAGAATTGTTTATGTTTCTATGAGATCCCCTCTCATTCTTCTAAATTCCAGTGAATATAAGCCTAGTCGATCCAGTCTTTCTTCATATGTCAGTCCTGCCATCCCAGGAATTAGTCTGGTGAACCTTCGCTGCACTCCCTCAATAGCAAGAATGTCCTTGCTCAGCTTCGGAGACCAAAACTGTACACAATACTCAAGGTGTGGCCTGTACAACTGCAGTAAGACCTCCCTGCTCCTGTACTCAAATCCTCTCGCTATGAAGGCTAATATGCCATTTGCCTTCATCACCGCCTGCTGTACCTGCATGCCAACTTTCAATGACTGATGTACCATGACACCCAGGTCTCGTTGCACCTCCCCTTTTCCTAATCTGACACCATTCAGATAATATTCTGCCTCCCTGTTTTTGCCACAAAAGTGGATAACCTCACATTTATCTACTTTATACTAGTCACTGCCTGCCATTCTGAAAACATAGAAACATAGAAAATAGGTGCAGGAGTAAGCCAAGGACCCGTTTATTCCTACTCTTTGCTTCCTGTCTGCCAACCAGCTCTCTATCCACGTCAATGCATCTGCCATGCATTTGCCCACTCACCTAACCTGTCCAAGTCACCCTGCAGCCTCTTAGCATCCTCCACACAGCTCACACCGCCACCCAGCTTAGTGTCATCTACAAACTTGGAGATATTATATTCAATTCCTTTGTCTAAATCATTAATGCAGATTGTAAATAGCTGGGGTCCCAGCACTGAACCTTGCGGTACCCCACTTGTCACTGCCTGCCATTCTGAAAAAGACCTGTTTATTCCTACTCTTCGCTTCCTGTCTGCCAAACAGTTCTCTATCCACGTCAGTACATTACCCCCAATACAATGTGCTTTAATTTTGCACACTATCTCTTGTGTAATTATCATATTAAATGGTGGCCATATGGCCTTCTCCTGCTCCTATTTCTTATGTTGAATGATGTAGGAATGTTGTACTAAATCCCATGTTATTGTAAATTATATTGGTGGATGTCACACCACAGATGTTACAGAAAATGTAGGAATGTTATATTAAATTCCATTAATGTAAATTAGATTGATGAATGGTACATTAAACCACGTTAAGTGTTACAGTAAATGATGTAGGAATATTGTACTGAATCCCAGGTTACTGTGGATGGTATCGGTGAATATCACCCTGAACCCCGGGTTACTGTGGATGGTATCGGTGAATATTACCCTGAACCCCGGGTTACTGTGGATGGTATCGGTGAATATTAACCTGAACCCCAGGTTACTGTGGATGGTGTGGGTGAATATTACCCTGAACCCTGGGTTACTGTGGATGGTATCGGTGAATATTAACCTGAACCCCAGGTTACTGTGGATGGTATCGGTGAATATTACCCTGAACCCTGGGTTACTGTGGATGGTATCGGTGAATATTAACCTGAACCCCGGGTTACTGTGGATGGTATCGGTGAATATTAACCTGAACCCCAGGTTACTGTGGATGGTGTGGGTGAATATTACCCTGAACCCTGGGTTACTGTGGATGGTATCGGTGAATATTAACCTGAACCCCAGGTTACTGTGGATGGTATCGGTGAATATTACCCTGAACCCCGGGTTACTGTGGATGGTATCGGTGAATATTACCCTGAACCCCAGGTTACTGTGGATGGTGTGGGTGAATATTACCCTGAACCCCGGGTTACTGTGGATGGTATCGGTGAATATTACCCTGAACCCCGGGTTACTGGGGGTGAATATTACCCTGAACCCTGGGTTACTGTGGATGGTATCGGTGAATATTACCCTGAACCCCGGGTTACTGTGGATGGTATCGGTGAATATTACCCTGAACCCCGGGTTACTGGGGGTGAATATTACCCTGAACCCCGGGTTACTGGGGGTGAATATTACCCTGAACCCTGGGTTACTGTGGATGGTATCGGTGAATATTACCCTGAACCCCGGGTTACTGTGGATGGTATCGGTGAATATTACCCTGAACCCCAGGTTACTGTGGATGGTATCGGTGAATATTACCCTGAACCCCGGGTTACTGTGGATGGTATCGGTGAATATTACCCTGAACCCCAGGTTACTGTGGATGGTATCGGTGAATATTACCCTGAACCCCGGGTTACTGTGGGTGGTATCGGTGAGTATTACCCTGAACCCCAGGTTACTGTGGATGGTATCGGTGAGTATTACCCTGAACCCCAGGTTACTGTGGATGGTATCGGTGAATATTACCCTGAACCCCGGGTTACTGTGGATGGTATCGGTGAATATTACCCTGAACCCCGGGTTACTGTGGGTGAATATTACCCTGAACCCCGGGTTACTGGGGGTGAATATTACCCTGAACCCCGGGTTACTGGGGGTGGGTGTTACCCTGAACCCCGGGTTACTGGGGGTGGGTGTTACCCTGAACCCCGGGTTACTGGGGGTGAATATTACCCTGAACCCCGGGTTACTGGGGGTGGGCGTTACCCTGAACCCCGGGTTACTGGGGGTGGGCGTTACCCTGAACCCCGGGTTACTGGGGGTGAATATTACCCTGAACCCCGGGTTACTGGGGGTGAATATTACCCTGAACCCCGGGTTACTGGGGGTGGATGTTACCCTGAACCCCGGGTTACTGTGGATGAATATTACCCTGAACCCCGGGTTACGGGGGGTGAATATTACCCTGAACCCCGGGTTACTGGGGGTGAATATTACCCTGAACGCGGGTTACTGGGGGTGAATATTACCCTGAACCCCGGGTTACTGGGGGTGAATATTACCCTGAACCCCGGGTTACTGGGGGTGAATATTACCCTGAACCCCGGGTTACTGGGGGTGAATATTACCCTGAACCCCGGGTTACTGGGGGTGAATGTTACCCTGAACCCCGGGTTACTGGGGGTGAATATTACCCTGAACCCCGGGTTACTGGGGGTGGGTGTTACCCTGAACCCCGGGTTACTGGGGGTGAATGTTACCCTGAACCCCGGGTTACTGGGGGTGGGTGTTACCCTGAACCCCGGGTTACTGGGGGTGGTTGTTACCCTGAACCCCGGGTTACTGGGGGTGGGTGTTACCCTGAACCCCGGGTTACTGGGGGTGGGTGTTACCCTGAACCCCGGGTTACTGGGGGTGGGTGTTACCCTGAACCCCGGGTTACTGGGGGTGGGTGTTACCCTGAACCCCGGGTTACTGGGGGTGGGTGTTACCCTGAACCCCGGGTTACTGGGGGTGGGTGTTACCCTGAACCCCGGGTTACTGGGGGTGGGTGTTACCCTGAACCCCGGGTTACTGGGGGTGGGTGTTACCCTGAACCCCGGGTTACTGGGGGTGGGTGTTACCCTGAACCCCGGGTTACTGGGGGTGGGTGTTACCCTGAACCCCGGGTTACTGGGGGTGGGTGTTACCCTGAACCCCGGGTTACTGGGGGTGGGTGTTACCCTGAACCCCGGGTTACTGGGGGTGGGTGTTACCCTGAACCCCGGGTTACTGGGGGTGAATATTACCCTGAACCCCGGGTTACTGGGGGTGAATGTTACCCTGAACCCCGGGTTACTGGGGGTGAATATTACCCTGAACCCCGGGTTACTGGGGGTGAATATTACCCTGAACCCCGGGTTACTGGGGGTGGGTGTTACCCTGAACCCCGGGTTACTGGGGGTGGGTGTTACCCTGAACCCCGGGTTACTGGGGGTGAATATTACCCTGAACCCCGGGTTACTGGGGGTGAATATTACCCTGAACACCGGGTTACTGGGGGTGAATATTACCCTGAACCCCGGGTTACTGGGGGTGGATGTTACCCTGAACCCCGGGTTACTGGGGGTGGATGTTACCCTGAACCCCGGGTTACTGGGGGTGAATATTACCCTGAACCCCGGGTTACTGGGGGTGAATGTTACCCTGAACCACGGGTTACTGGGGGTGGATGTTACCCTGAACCCCGGGTTACTGGGGGTGAATATTACCCTGAACCCCGGGTTACTGGGGGTCGGTGTTACCCTGAACCCCGGGTTACTGGGGGTGAATATTACCCTGAACCCCGGGTTACTGGGGGTGAATATTACCCTGAACCCCGGGTTACTGGGGGTGAATATTACCCTGAACTCCGGGTTACTGGGGGTGAATATTACCCTGAACCCCGGGTTACTGGGGGTGGGTGTTACCCTGAATCCCGGGTTACTGGGGGTGGGTGTTACCCTGAACCCCGGGTTACTGGGGGTGGGTGTTACCCTGAATCCCGGGTTACTGGGGGTGGGTGTTACCCTGAACCCCGGGTTACTGGGGGTGGATATTACCCTGAACCCCGGGTTACTGGGGGTGAATATTACCCTGAACTCCGGGTTACTGGGGGTGAATATTACCCTGAACCACGGGTTACTGGGGTGGGTGTTACCCTGAACCCCGGGTTACTGGGGGTGAATATTACCCTGAACCCCGGGTTACTGGGGGTGGGTGTTACCCTGAACCCCGGGTTACTGGGGGTGAATATTACCCTGAACCCCGGGTTACTGGGGGTGAATATTACCCTGAACCCCGGGTTACTGGGGGTGAATATTACCCTGAACCCCGGGTTACTGGGGGTGAATATTACCCTGAACCCCGGGTTACTGGGGGTGAATATTACCCTGAACCCCGGGTTACTGGGGGTGGGCGTTACCCTGAACCCCGGGTTACTGGGGGTGAATATTACCCTGAACCCCGGGTTACTGGGGGTGAATATTACCCTGAACCCCAGGTTACTGGGGGTGAATATTACCCTGAACCCCGGGTTACTGGGGGTGAATATTACCCTGAACCCCGGGTTACTGGGGGTGAATATTACCCTGAACCCCAGGTTACTGGGGGTGAATATTACCCTGAACCCCGGGTTACTGGGGGTGAATATTACCCTGAACCCCAGGTTACTGGGGGTGAATATTACCCTGAACCCCAGGTTACTGGGGGTGGGTGTTACCCTGAACCCTGGGTTACTGGGGGTGGGTGTTACCCTGAACCCGGGGTTACTGGGGGTGGGTGTTACCCTGAACCCGGGGTTACTGGGGGTGGGTGTTACCCTGAACCCCGGGTTACTGGGGGTGGGTGTTACCCTGAACCCCGGGTTACTGGGGGTGAATGTTACCCTGAACCCCGGGTTACTGGGGGTGGGTGTTACCCTGAACCCCGGGTTACTGGGGGTGAATATTACCCTGAACCCCGGGTTACTGGGGGTGAATATTACCCTGAACCCCGGGTTACTGGGGGTGAATATTACCCTGAACCCGGGGTTACTGGGGGTGAATATTACCCTGAACCCCGGGTTACTGGGGTGGGTGTTACCCTGAACCCCGGGTTACTGGGGGTGAATATTACCCTGAACCCCGGGTTACTGGGGGTGAATATTACCCTGAACCCCGGGTTACTGGGGGTGAATATTACCCTGAACCCCGGGTTACTGGGGGTGAATATTACCCTGAACCCCGGGTTACTGGGGGTGAATATTACCCTGAACCCCGGGTTACTGGGGGTGAATATTACCCTGAACCCCGGGTTACTGGGGGTGGGTGTTACCCTGAACCCCGGGTTACTGGGGGTGAATATTATCCTGAACCCCGGGTTACTGGGGGTGAATATTACCCTGAACCCCGGGTTACTGGGGGTGAATATTACCCTGAACCCCGGGTTACTGGGGGTGAATATTACCCTGAACCCCGGGTTACTGGGGGTGAATATTATCCTGAACCCCGGGTTACTGGGGGTGGGTGTTACCCTGAACCCCGGGTTACTGGGGGTGAATATTATCCTGAACCCCGGGTTACTGGGGGTGAATATTACCCTGAACCCCGGGTTACTGGGGGTGAATATTACCCTGAACCCCGGGTTACTGGGGGTGGGTGTTACCCTGAACCCGGGGTTACTGGGGGTGGGTGTTACCCTGAACCCGGGGTTACTGGGGGTGACTATTACCCTGAACCCGGGGTTACTGGGGGTGGGTGTTACCCTGAACCCGGGGTTACTGGGGGTGGGTGTTACCCTGAACCCGGGGTTACTGGGGGTGAATGTTACGATCCCCCAGGGCTGCCCCCGCGGCCTAGGCCCAGAGCTGTGTGAGGCGGGCGGTGAGCCGCCGGCCCCCCGAGGCCCGGGTGTGGAGGGGGCCCGGGGTCGGTCTCTCTCTCTCTGTCTGTCCCCCCCCGCCCCGTGGAACGGGTTGTTGTTCCCCTCACTCCCCTCTCCCTCTTCCCTCAGTCACTCACTCACCATGTCCGCCGCAGCCCCGGCAGCCTCGCCCCCACGTGACCCGAGAATGGCCCAGTCCTCCTCGGTCCCACAATGCACACCGCCGCTCTGCGCCTGCGGGCCCGGGGGGGGGGGGGCGGGGCCTCGCTCGCAAACAGCGCACGTGACCCGCGCTGACGTTAAACCCGCCCGCCCTGATACGTCAGACGTCGCAGGCCCCGCCCCCTTCGCTCGCTGGCCCACCGCCCCACGTGACCCGCGCTGACAGATGGACTCCGCCCCCACCTCTCCCGGCCTGACGTAATACGTCCGATGCCGCCGCCCCCACGTGACCTCAAGCCCCGCCGCCCCCACGTGACCTCAAGCCCCGCCGCCCCCACGTGACCTCAAGCCCCGCCCTCCCCTCTCTGTCTGTCTTCCGTGATCCGCGGTAGAGCCCGCCCCTCTCTCGCTCGCCCACTCGGCTGCACGTCATCGACTTGATGCCATAAACCACGCCCCCCCCTCGCTCGCTCGCTGTGAGCGCACTGCCCCACGTGACCGCCAATCACCCCCCCCCCATCGACGTCATCCGCCAGACGCAACAAAGCCCCCCTTGCCCCGCCCCCTCTCTCATTGCCGGGCAGGGCACACGCCCCCAACCCGAGCCTGGTCCTCCACTATCCCACAATGCAACCCCGGGCTCGCGCACCGGACCCGCCCGTCAGCAAACAGCCACAAGCCCCGCCCCACGCCTGACGTCACCTTCCCCATGGTAACAGCGGCCAGAATTTGTTCTTTTGCTTACACATCAAATAAAACTCGGACAAAGGTTGGAGAAACAAAGGGTGGGGCTTAATGTAAGAGGCACAAGCGGACGGCCTTGTTCTGGAGGCTTCCCTTCCGCCGGCAACGAGCGGCGCTCTGCGGCCGCACGGCCATGTTGGTAAAGGGGCCCGTCCTATCAGCGAGCGCCCGGGGCGCGAGGCCGGCGGCCATGTTGGTGAAGGGGAGGCGCCATGTTGGTGAGGTCGCGGCTCCGCTGCCGGGAGGTGAAGG
>NW_027252668.1:386628-476590 GCF_044704955.1 Pristiophorus japonicus | reverse complement strand
GGGAGAGTGTGTGAGAGAGTGAGAGAGGGAGAGTGCGTGTCTGCGAGAGAGAGTGTGTCTGAGAGAGAGTGTGTCTGAGAGTATGTCTGAGAGAGGGAGAGTGCGTGTGAGAGTGTGTGTGTAAGAGAAAGAGTGTGAGGGAGGGAGAGTGTGAGGGAGGGAGAGTGTGAGGGAGGGAGAGTGTGTGTGAGAGAGTGTGTGAGAGAGAGTGTGTGTGTGAGAGAGAGTGTGAGAAAGGGAGAGTATGAGAGAGAGGGAGAGTGTGTGAGAAAGAGTGTGTGAGAAAGAGTGAGAGTGTGTGAGAAAGGGAGAGTGTGAGAGAGAGGGAGAGTGTGAGAGAGAGGGAGAGTGTGTGAGAGAGGGAGTGTGTGAGAGACAGAGAGTGTGAAAGAGAGAGTGTGTGTGAGAGAGAGAGTGTGTGAGAGAGAGAGTGTGTGAGAGAGAGAGTGTGTGAGAGAGAGTGTGTGAGAGAGAGTGTGTGAGAGAGAGAGTGTGTGAGAGAAGGGAGAGTGTGTGAGAGAGGGAGAGTGTGTGAGAGAGGGAGAGAGTGAGAGAGGGAGAGTGTGTGTGTGAGAGAGACAGTGTGTGTGTGAGAGTGTGTGAGAGTGTGTGAGAGAGAGTGTGTGTTAGAGAGGGAGAGTGTGTGAGAGAGGGAGAGTGTGTGAGAGAGGGAGAGAGTGAGAGGGAGAGTGTGTGTGTGAGAGAGACAGTGTGTGTGTGAGAGTGTGTGAGAGAGTGTGAGAGTGTGTGTGAGAGAGAGAGTGTGTGAGAGAGGGAGAGAGTGCGAGAGAAAGTGTGTGTTAGAGAGGGAGAGTGTGTGAGAGAGGAAGGGTGTGAGAGAGAGGAAGAATGTGTGTGAGAGAGAGGGAGAGAGACAGAGAGAGGGAGTGTGTGAGAGAGAGAGTGTGTGAGAGAGAGAGTGTGTGAGAGAAGGGAGAGTGTGTGAGAGAGGGAGAGTGTGTGAGAGAGGGAGAGAGTGAGAGGGAGAGTGTGTGTGTGAGAGAGACAGTGTGTGTGTGAGAGTGTGTGAGAGAGTGTGAGAGTGTGTGTGAGAGAGAGAGTGTGTGAGAGAGGGAGAGAGTGCGAGAGAAAGTGTGTGTTAGAGAGGGAGAGTGTGTGAGAGAGGAAGGGTGTGAGAGAGAGGAAGAATGTGTGTGAGAGAGAGGGAGAGAGAAAGAGAGAGGGAGTGTGTCTGAGACAGAGTATGAGAGAGTTTGTGTGTGAGAGAGAGTGTGTGTGATAGGGAAAGTGTGCGTGTGAGAGAGAGGGAGTGTATTAGAAAGGGAGAGTGTGTGAGAGAGTGTGAGAGAGAGGGAGAGTGAGTCAGAGAGGGTGTGTGTGTGAGAGAGTGTGTGAGTGAGAGAGAGAGTGAGTGAGAGAGGGAGTGTGTGAGAGAGAGTGTGTGTGAGAGAGGGAGAGTGAGTGAGAGAGGGAGTGTGTGAGAGAGAGTGTGTGTGAGAGAGGGAGAGTGAGTGAGAGAGGGAGTGTGTGAGAGAGAGTGTGTGAGAGAGAGTGTGTGTGAGAGAGAGTTTGTGAGAGAGGGAGAGTGTGTGAGAGTCTGTGTGTGAGAGAGAGTGTGAGAGAGACAGAGAGAGTGTCTGAGAGAGGGAGAGTGTCTGAGAGAGGGAGAGTGTGTGAGAGAGAGTGTGAGAGAGAGAGTGTGAGAGAGAGTGTGTGTGAGAGAGAGTTTGTGAGAGAGGGAGAGTGTGTGAGAGTCTGTGTGTGAGAGAGAGAGTGTGAGAGGGACAAAGAGAGCGTGAGAGAGGGAGAGTGTGTGAGAGAGGGAGAGTGTGTGAGAGAGAGTGTGAGTGTGTGAGAGTGTCTGAGAGAGAGGGAGTGTGTGAGAGAATGTGTGAGAGAGGGAGAGTGTGTGAGAGAGGGAGAGAGCGTGTGTGTGAGAGAGTGTGAGAGAGAGGGAGAGTGTGTGAGAGAGGGAGTGTGAGAGAGGGAGAGTGTGAGAGAGAGTGTGAGAGAGGAACAGTGTGTGAGAGAGAGAGGGTGTGAGAGAGAGAGGGTGTGAGAGAGAGAGCATGAGAGAGAGCGTGAGAGTGTGTGAGAGTGTGTGTGAGAGTCTGTGTGTGAGAGAGTGTGTGTGTGAGAGTGTGTGTGTGAGAGTGTGTGTGTGAGAGTCTGTGTGTGAGAGAAAGTGTGAGAGAGACAAAGAGACTGTGAGAGAGAGAGACTGTGAGAGAGAGACTGTGAGAGAGAGAGAGTGTGAGAGAGGGAGAGTGTGAGAGAGGGAGAGAGTGTGTGAGAGTGTGTGAGAGAGAGTGTGAGAGAGAGAGTGTGAGTGTGTGAGAGTGTGAGTGTGTGAGAGTGTGAGTGTGTGAGAGAGAGAGTGTGTGAGAGAGGGAGAGTGTGTGTGAGAGTGTGAGTGTGTGAGTGTGTGAGAGAGAGAGTGTCTGAGAGAGAGGGAGTGTGTGAGAGAGGTAGTGTGAGAGAGTGTGTGTGAGAGTTTGTGAGAAAGGGAGAGTGTGTGAGAGTCTGTGTGTGAGAGAGAGTGTGAGAGAGACAGAGAGTGTGTGAGAGAGGGAGAGTGTGTGAGAGAGGGAGAGTGTGAGAGAGAGTGTGTGAGAGAGAGTGTGTGTGAGAGAGAGTTTGTGAGAGAGGGAGAGTATGTGAGAGTCTGTGTGTGAGAGAGAGAGTGTGAGAGGGACAGAGAGAGTGTGAGAGAGGGAGAGTGTGTTAGAGAGGAAGAGTGTGTGAGAGAGGGAGAGTGTGTGAGAGAGGGAGAGAGCGTGTGTGTGAGAGAGTGTGAGAGAGAGGGAGAGTGTGTTAGAGAGGGAAAGTGTGTGAGAGAGGGAGCGTGAGAGAGGGAGAGTGTGAGAGAGAGTGTGAGAGAGGAACAGTGTGTGTGAGAGAGGGTGTGAGAGAGGGTGTGAGAGAGGGTGTGAGTGTGTGAGAGAGGGAGAGTGTGTGAGAGAGAGTGTGAGAGAGGGAGAGTGTGTGAGAGAGGGAGAGTGTGTGAGAGAGGAAGAGTGTGAGAGAGTGAGAGAGGAAGAGTGTGTGAGAGAGGGTGTGAGAGAGGGTGTGAGAGAGGGTGTGCGAGAGGGTGTGAGAGAGGGTGTGAGAGAGTGTGTGTGTGAGAGAGAGGGAGAGTGTGTGAGAGAGGGAGAGTGTGTGAGAGAGGGAGAGTGTGTTAGAGAGGGAGAGTGTGTGAGAAAGGGAGTGTGAGAGAGGGAGTGTGTGTGAGAGAGGAAGAGTGTGTGAGAGGTAAAGTGTGTGACAGGGAGTGCGAGAGAAAGAGAGAATGTGTTTGAGGGAGAGGGAGATAGAGAGAAAGTGTGAGAGTGGGTGAGGGAGAGTGTGAGAGTGTGTGAACAAGAGAGTGTGCGCGAGGGAGGGGGGAGTGTATGAGATAGAGGGAGAGTGTGAGGGAGAGGGAAAGTGTGAGTGTGTGGGAGAGAGTGAGAGAGTGAGTGAGAGAGGGAGAGGGTGGGAGAGAGTGTAATAGAGAGGGAGAGAGAGGGAGAATTTGAGAGAGGGAGAGAGAGAGTGTGTGAGAGGGAGTGTGTGTGAGAGAGGGAGAATGTGTGAGAGAGGGAGTGTGAGAGAGAGGGAGAGTTTGAGAGAGGGAGAGATAGGATATGTGTGAGTGTTTGAGAGAGGGAGAGTGTGAGAGAAAGAGTGTGATAGAGTGTGTGTGTGTGTGTGTGAGAGAGAGAGGGAGAGTGTGATAGAAAGAGAGGGAGAGTGTGATAGAAAGAGAGGGAGAGGGAGAGAAAGTGAGTGTGTGAGGGAGAGAGTGAGAGAGAGAGAGAGTGAAAGTGTGTTGTGTATGCAATAACTGTTAGACTGAGTACTATTTAACTCCAAGAAGTATGACCTTGGCTCTGCTTTATTAGGGCCCAAAGTGACTAATACACAAAATGGCTGGCCTTTTATACTTTGGCTGCACACACGTGCGTACAGCCCAATGGTCTCCAACAGTGACGCCATCTAGTGGCTAGTGATCCCATACATGACAATATCCCCCTCTGAGATATTAACACAGTCTTTTACAAATTGAGACGGTCCGATGTTTTACGCTCCCAGGTTGACTGTCTCAGTTCAACTCTAGCCTTGGGTGAGTGTTCAGAGTCTGTTGGGACTGGTGGCTGACCTGGTGGGAGTGGCAGTGGCCATGTCAGGGATTGAAAGTCCATTTTCATTGAATGTCAGTGATTGGAAGTCCCGATTCACTGATGACCACTGAGTCCTCTGATGACTGGGGGGTAGGAGGGTTGGTCGTCGATTGTCTCTTTATCCGACTGTTTCGGTTTGTCTGTGTACCGTAGCTTTGTCTGATCCATATGTTTCCTGCATGTTTGCCCATTTCTGAGCTCGACAATAGATACTCTGTTGCCCGCCTTGGCCATGACAGTACCAGAGATCCACTTGGGACCCTGACCATAATTCAGAACATATACAGGATCACTTACAGAAATATCGCGTGACACAGCTGCGCGATCGTGATACCCTTGCTGACTTTGTCTTCTATATTCAACATGATTGTTCAAAGTCAAGGTGTACAAGAGATAGCTTGGTCTTAAGACCTCTCTTCATCATTAGTTCAGCAGGCGAGACCCAGGTAAGCGCGTGTGGTCTTGTCCTGTAACTAAGCAGTATGCATGACAGGCGGGTCTGCAGTGACCCTTGGGTTACTCGCTTCATACTCTGCTTTATGACTTGGACAGCACGTTCTGCTTGCTCATTGGATGCAGGTTTGAACGGTGCTGACCTTACATCTTTGATACCATTGAGTTTCATGAACCCTTGAAACTCCTGACTGGTGAAGCACGGTCCGTTGTCGCTAACAACGATGTCAGGCAGACCATGCGTCGTGAACATGACACTGAGATTCTCAATGGTAGCTGTAGATGTACTGGATGACATGATTATACACTTGGAATATGCATCCACCATGACTAGAAACATCTTCCCCAGGAAGGGACCTGCAAAGTCCATGTGGATCCTGGACCATGGTTTGGACGGCCACGACCACAGACTCAGCGGCGATTCCGCTGGTGCTTTGCTGAGCTGCATGCAAGTGTTGCACTGATGCTCGCATGCTTCCAACTCAGAGTCAATTCCCGGCCACCATACATGAGAGCTGGCGATGGCTTTCATTATTACAATGCCGGGATGTCTGCGATGTAGCTCACGCACAAATTTCTCTCTCCCTTTCTTGGGCATAACAACACGATTGCCCCACAGTATACAATCGGACTGAAAAGACTGAAAAGGTTTGGTCTCCTCGCACATTTTCTTGGATGTGGCAGACCAATCACCTTTGAGGATGCAACTCTTCACCACCGACAAAATCGGGTCCTGGCTGGTCCAGGTCTTAACTTGTTGAGCCGTGACAGGGGTTCCTTCACTCTCAAAAGCATCAATAACTAACACCAGGTCCGCCGGTTGTGGCGTTTCCACCTCCGGTGTGGGCAACCGCAGACGGCTCAAAGCATCGGCACAATTCTCGGTGCCAGGTCTGTGGCGGACGACATAATCATAAGCGGATAATGTCAGCGCCCACCTCTGGATGCGGGATGATACATTGGTGTTGATATCAGAGAACAGTGAAATGAGCGGCTTGTGATCTGTCTCCAGTTCAAACCGAAGACCAAACAGGTACTGATGCATCTTTTTAACCCCATACACACAGGCTAGTGCCTCTTTCTCTACCATGCTGTAGGCTCCTTCCGCTTTCGACAAACTTTTTGAAGCATATGTGACTGGTTGAAGTTTCCCCGACTCATTAGCTTGTGGAGTGCACAACCAATTCCATATGACGATGCGTCACAGGCCAAAACTAAATGTTTACATGGGTCATAATGTAGCAGCAGCTTGTTCGAGCAAAGCAGATTAGTAGTTTTCTCAAAAGCTCACTTTTGAGATGCGCCCCACACCCAGTTGTCACCTTTTCTTATCAGCATGTGCAGTGGTTCTAATAAGGTGCTCAATTTAGGTAGGAAGTTATCGAAGTAGTTGAGTAGACCCAGGAACGAACGCAGCTCCATCACATTCTGAGGCTTGGGTGCATTCTTGATGGCCTTGGTTTTTGTGTCCGTGGGCCTGATGCCGTCAGCAGCAATTTCCCTCCCCAGGATTTCGACCTCTGGTGCCATGAAGACGCACTTCGAGCGTTTCAGTCTGAGTCCCACTTTGTCCAGACGATGTAGAACCTCTTCCAGGTTGTTCAGATGTTCTTCGGAGTCACGACCTGTGGTCAGGATGTCATCTTGGAACACGACGGTTCTGGGAACGGACTTCAGTCGACTCTCCGTGTTCCTCTGGAATATTGCTGCAGCCGAGCGAATTCCAAAAGGGCACCTGTGATAAATAAACAGTCCTTTATGTGTGTTAATGCACGCAAGTCTCTTCGACGTCTCGACCAGCTCCCGTGTCATGTAGGCCGACGTCAAGTCCAGTTTGGTGAACGACTTCCCTCGGGCTAGCGTTGCAAACAAGTCATCAGCCTTTGGTAATGGGTACTGATCCTGTTTCGAAACCCTGTTGATCGTAGCCTTGTAGTCTCCACAGATTCTGTCTGTGCCATCACTTTTTAGCACAGGAACAATGGGGCTGGCCCATTCATTAAATTCAACCGGTGATATGATCCCTTCACGCTGGGGTCTGTCCAGTTCGATTGCGACCTTCTCCCTCATCATATACGGAACTGCCCGAGCTTTATGATGGATGGGTCTTGCATCCAAGTCCACGTGGATCTGCACCTTGGCTCCCGTGAAGTTGCCGATGCCTGGTTCGAACAGCGAGGGGAACTTGCTCAGTACTTGAGCACATGTATCTTCCTCCAACGACAACGCCTTGATGTCGTTTCAATCGCATCTGATTTTTTCAAGCCAGTTCCTGCCAAACAGCATTGGGCCATTACCTGGGACAATCCATAGCAGTAACTCGTGAACCGCACGGTCATAGGACACTTTAATTGTGGCACTGCCAATCACCGTTATGAGCTCTTTGGTGTACGTGCGCAACTTGGCATTGACAGGACTCAGCCTGGGCCTCACAGCCTTAGTATCCCACAGCTTGTCGAATGCCCTCTGGCTCATTATCGATTGACTTGCCCCCGTGTCCAGTTCCATCGATGCCGGCACCCCATTAAATGTCACGTTGATCATTATCGGTTTGCTCTTAGTTAGGAACGAGTACAATTCCTCCTCTGGTATCTCGGATTGCGTTTCCGGATCCGCGCTAGTCTGACCATCATCCTCCACGTGGTGTGTCGCAGCACGCTTGCTCATCTGCAGATACTTGCGCTGGAGATGCCCCCACTCTCAGACAGCCTTTGCAACTATATTGCTTAAATCAGCACTGCTGGTGCCGGTGGTTTCCCCCACAACGCCAACACGGAGAAATCGGCTGCATTCCTGCTGGCGGACTTTGGGCAGCCACAGGTTTTGCATACACAGTCGGGTAGGCCCTGCCATGTGTCGCTCTGCCGAGCGCCGAATGGATCACATTTACAGTACTTGCCGAGTTTCGAGCTTTCACTGATATCTGCTTTAAACTTCTATCCGTCGTCATGCATGACTGAGCGATCGTGAGGGCCCTGTTCAAGTCCAACGTCTCCACCGCCAGTAGTTTACGCAGGATCACCTCGTGGTTGGTGCCGATTACAAAGAAGTCCCGCAGCATGTCTGCCGACACGGCCCCGAACTTACACGGTGCCCGCTCGACGTCTCAGGTCGGCAACGAATTCCGCCGCATTCTGGCCCGCTGAGCGAACGTGCGCGTAAAATCTGTATCTCGAGATGGTGATGCCTTCGTCTGGCTCAAGGTGGTCCTGTACCAGTGTACACAATGCTTCATACGTCTTCTCTGTTGGACTCACAGGTAGGGGTAGCTTCTTTATCAGACCATACATTTTTGGACCGCAAACCGTGAGGAACAGCGCCCGGCGCCGATCTGTGTCGCCGACCTCCATTTTCTTAGCCATGAAGAACTGGCTCAAACGGCTCACAGACTCTGCCCAATCTTCTCCTTCCACAAATCGCTCCAACAATCCAATTGTGCTCATTTTTGCATGCAAAGGTTCTTGTTGCCTTGTTGCCAAATGTTGTGCATGCAATAACTTTTAGACTGAGTACTGTTTAATTCCAAGAGGTATGACCTTGGCTCTGCTTTATTAAGGCCCAAAGTGACTAATATACAAAATGGCTGGCCTTTTATACACGCGTGCAGCCCAATGGCCTCCAACAGTGACGCCATCTAGTGGCTAGTGATCCCGAAAGTACAGACATGACAGTATGAGAGAGAGCGAGAGTGTGTGAGAGAGGGAGAGTGTGAGAGAGAGGGAGAGTGTGTGAGAGAGGGAAAGTGTCAGTGTGTGAGAGAGGGAGCATGATGGTGAGAAAGTGAGAGGGAGAGTGATAATGAGAGAGAAAATGAGCGAGGGAGAGTAGGAGGAAGGAGATGAGATCTGGTGCTCAGCACCAGTACAGACAGGCCTCTCCCTGGCTTGGAGCTGTCCCAGGAGTCTTACATTAAAGGAGTGAATGATTAAAGGATATTTTAAGAGCTGCAATAAAACAAAGAGACAGACATCAAAAAGAGATCAGCCCAGTGCCTGCGAGGGCCCCTGTGGGAACGAGGAACACTTCTAAACCCAAACTCACTTTGAACAAATCTCTTTCAACTTTCACAAGAGCGTGCTGAGTTAGCGGACCGCACCCGGTGTGGGATTGAGCTCCACACGCAGAGCAGGAAAGGCCCAGGCTGCATCCACGGCCTAGTGATGTTAGCCGATCTCACAGCCGGTGTGGTACTGAGCCCCCGGCCTACACCCCCACCCCCCACCCCCCCAACCCCCCGCCTCCCACACACACACAGAGCAGGAAAGGGCCAGGCTCCATCCCCGGCTTAGTGCTGAGTTAGCCTGATCTCACACCCGGTGTGGGACTGAGCCCCACACACACACACACACACACACACATACACAGAGCAGGAAAGGGCCAGGCTCCATCCCCGGCCTAGTGCTGAGTTAGCCTGATCTCACACCCGGTGTGGGACTGAGCCCCCTACATATACACACACAGAGCAGGAAAGGGCCAGGCTCCATCCTCGGCCTAGTGCTGCGTTAGCCTGATCTCACACCCGGTGTGGGACTGAGCTCCCCCCCACACACACACACACACACACACAGAGCAGGAAAGGGCCAGGCTCCATCCTCGGCCTAGTGCTGAGTTAGCCTGATCTCACACCCGGTGTGGGACTGAGCCCCCTACATACACACACAGAGCAGGAAAGGGCCAGGCTCCATCCCCGGCCTAGTGCTGAGTTAGCCTGATCTCACACCCGGTGTGGGACTGAGCCCCCCCCCCACCACACACACACACACACACACACACACAGAGCAGGAAAGGGCCAGGCTCCATCCTTGGCCTAGTGCTGAGTTAGCCTGATCTCACACCCAGTGTGGGACTGAGCCCCACACACACACAACACACACACACACACACACAGAGCAGGGAAGGTAGGCCAGAGGGCAGGAATCAACTCACTCACCGGACTTGTCAAGCACTTACAATAGTTGAGAGACAGCATCCCAGCGTTGAAAGCTTATCTCTCTCCCTTGCTCGGACCCCGAGGGTGCCTCTTTGAATAGAGACAACAAGGAAAGGTGAGCTGCTTTGACTACCTCCGCTGTTAGGGAGCTCCAGGTCCAAGGTTCCCTCTCTCCTGCTTGTGCGACAGGCCTTTCAGGCTAGGAGTTCGGCGGTGTCTTGGGAGAACACACTCTCAGCTGGTCAAGGTTGAGGAAGCATACGTCGGGCACATCCCCCTCCCTACTCTCTCATTCCTCAGATCCCTATTCGCACTGGTCATCGGGCAAGGGGCAAAATCACAGTCTCTCTCAAACGTGCGTACACAGAGACACACGCACACACAAAAGGACACACACACGCACAGATGCGCACACACAGACACACGCAAACACATGTGCATGCACACACATACAAACACAAGGCACGCATGCAGAGATACACACATACACATGCATACATACACACACAGACACACACACATATACACACTCACACATTACATGGAATTGCATAGAATCTGTAATCCAGAAACAGACCATTTGGCCCAACAGGTCCATGATGCTGTTTATGCTCCACACGAGCCTCCTCCCACCATTACTTCATCTCATCCTATCAGCATAACCTTCTATTCCTTTCTCCTCGTCGCCTCCCCTTAAATGCTATCCACCTCAACCACTCCCTGTGATCGTGAGTTCCACACTCTTACCACTCTCTAGGTAAAGAAGTTTCTCCTGAATTCACTATTGGATTTATTAATGACTATCTGATATTTATGGGCCCTAGTTTTGGACTTCCCCACAAATGGAAACATCTTCTCTACATCTATCCCATTGAACACTTTCATAATCTTGAAGACGTCTATCAGGTCATCCCTCAACCTTCTCTTTTCGAGAGAAAAGACTCCCCAGCCTCTTCAATCTTTCCTGATAGTTATAAACTCTTAGTTCTAGCATCATTCTTTTAAATCTTTTTTGCAAATTCCCCAGTGTCTCCATATACTTTTTATAACATGGAGACCAGAACTGTGCACAGTGCTCCAAGTGTGTTCTAACCAAGGTATATGGAGACCAGAACTGTGCACAGTGCTCCAAGTGTGTTCTAACCAAGATATATGGAGACCAGAACTGTGCACTGTGCTCCAAGTGTGGTCTAACCCAGGTATATTGAAACCAGAACTGTGCACGGTGCTCCAAGTGTGTTCTAACCAAGGTATATGGAGACCAGAACTGTGTACAGTGCCCCAAGTGAGATCTAACCAAGGTATATGGAGACCAGAACTGTGTACAGTGCTCCAAGTGTGGTCTAACCAAGGTATATGGAGACCATAACTGTGCAGTGCTCCAAGTGTAATCTAACCAAGGTATATGGAGACCTGAACTGTACACAGTGTTCCAAGTGTGGTCTAACCAAGGTATATGGAGACCTGAATTGTAAACAGTACTCAGAGTCTGTCTAACCAAGGTTCTATACAAGTTTAACGTAACTTCTCTGCTTTTCAATTCTATTCGTACACATACATACAACACACAAGACACACACAGACAAAAATATATACAAAAACACACACATACACATAGGGTAGAGTGTATATAGGCTGTGGGAGGATTAAATAGGCGGGGAGAGTCAGTGATAGGGGAGTGTGTACATGGGCTGTGGGAGGATTAAATGGGTGGGGAGAGTCAGTGATAGGGGAGTGTGTACATGGGCTGTGGGATGGGGATTAAATGGGTGGGGAGAGTCAGTGATAGGGGAGTGTGTACGTGGGCTGTGGGAGGATTAAATGGGTGGGGAGAGTCAGTGATAGGGGAGTGTGTACATGGGCTGTGTGAGGATTAAATGGGTGGGGAGAGTCAGTGATAGGGGAGTGTGTACATGGGCTGTGGGAGGATTAAATGGGTGGGGAGAGTCAGTGATAGGGGAGTGTGTACATGGGCTGTGTGAGGATTAAATGGGTGGGGAGAGTCAGTGATAGGGGAGTGTGTACAAGGGCTGTGGGAGGATGGGTAGGGAGAGTCAGTGATAGGGTAGTGTGTACATGGGCTGTGGGAGGATTAAATGGGTGGGGAGAGACAGTGATAGGGGAGTGTGTACATGGGCTGTGGGAGGATGGGTGGGGAGAGTCAGTGATAGGGTAGTGTGTACATGGGCTGTGGGAGGATGGGTGGGGAGAGTCAGTGATAGGGGAGTGTGTACATGGGCTGTGGGAGGATTAAATGGGTGGGGAGAGTCAGTGATAGGGGAGTGTGTACATGGGCTGTGTGAGGATTAAATGGGTGGGTAGAGTCAGTGATAGGGGAGTGTGTACATGGGCTGTGGGAGGATTAAATGGGTGGGGAGAGTCAGTGATAGGGGAGTGTGTACATGGGCTGTGGGAGGATTAAATGGGTGGGGAGAGACAGTGATAAGGGAGTGTGTACATGGGCTGTGGGAGGATGGGTGGGGAAGAGTCAGTGATAGGGTAGTGTGTACATGGGCTGTGGGAGGATGGGTGGGGAGAGTCAGTTGATAGGGGAGTGTGTACATGGGCTGTGGGAGGATTAAATGGGTGGGGAGAGACAGTGATAGGGGAGTGTGTACATGGGCTGTGGGAGGATGGGTGGGGAGAGTCAGTGATAGGGTAGTGTGTACATGGGCTGTGGGAGGATGGGTGGGGAGAGTCAGTGATAGGGGAGTGTGTACATGGGCTGTGGGAGGATTAAATGGGTGGGGAGAGTCAGTGATAGGGGAGTGTGTACATGTGCTGTGTGAGGATTAAATGGGTGGGGAGAGTCAGTGATAGGGGAGTGTGTACATGGGCTGTGGGAGGATTAAATGGGTGGGGAGAGTCAGTGATAGGGGAGTGTGTACATGGGCTGTGGGAGGATTAAATGGGCGGGGAGAGTCAGTGATAGGGGAGTGTGTACGTGGGTTGTGGGAGGATTAAATGGGTGGGGAGAGTCAGTGATAGGGGAGTGTACATGGGCTGTGGGAGGATTAAATGGGTGGGGAGAGTCAGTGATAGGGGAGTGTGTACATGGGCTGTGGGAGGATTAAATGGGTGGGGAGAGTCAGTGATACGGGAGTGTGTACATGGGCTGTGGGAGGATTAAATGGGTGGGGAGAGTCAGTGATAGGGGAGTGTGTACATGGGCTGTGTGAGGATTAAATGGGTGGGGAGAGACAGTGATAGGGGAGTGTGTACATGGGCTGTGGGAGGATGGGTAGGGAGAGTCAGTGATAGGGGAGAGTGTACATGGGCTGTGGGAGGATTAAATGGGTGGGGAGAGACAGTGATAGGGGAGTGTGTACATGGGCTGTGGGAGGATGGGTGGGGAGAGTCAGTGATAGGGGAGTGTGTACATGGGCTGTGGGAGGATTAAATGGGTGGGGAGAGTCAGTGATAGGGGAGTGTGTACATGGGCTGTGGGAGGATGAAATGGGTGGGGAGAGTCAGTGATAGGGGAGTGTGTACATGGGCTGTGGGAGGATTAAATGGGTGGGGAGAGTCAGTGATAGGGGAGTGTGTACATGGGCTGTGGGAGGATTAAATGGGTGGGTTGTCTATGAGGTTGGTATTGGTTATGGCCGTTTGTGAGGCGGTCAGACCTCCTGAGTGCTGATTTTAGTGCCGGGCGCTAGGTGCAGGCTCAAACTGCCAACTTGGGTTTTTACGGCCAAAGATGAGCGAGCAGCGCTAAAAGTGGGCATTGCAAACTCCTCCTCGGCCGCCAACGGGGCAGGAGCTCAGGAGGCCGACTCAATTTGGTGCCAGCAGGCTGCCAGCTGGAAAAAACGGGGAGAAGGAAAGCAGCAAGAAAACATGTCCGACCCTCACACACATACTTCCCCACTGGTTCAATTCATAAATAAATGCTGAAATAAATAGATTTGTAAACCTACTTTGCTCGCTGGGCGATGCCGCCCGAGATCCCCGACATCCCCGCCACTTCCCGCAGGCTGTATGGACGCCTGGCCGTTCGCAGAAAGCAAACAACACGGCGGCTGTGCCAAGGGGGCATTGCCCGCTGGATGATGTCACTGCGTGGGCGGGGTCAGAGGCTGCAGCGTTACCTCGTGGCGCCTCCACCAATGGCCAATCAAGTTCCACGCAGGCGCGGACGCCGCGTACCCCCAAACAGTAGGCCTGTGCCGCCGGTTAGAGTCACAGAAGTTTACGGCGCGGAAGGGGGCCACTTCAGCCCATCGTGTCCGCGCCGGCCGACAAAGAGCTACCCGGCCTAATCCCACTTTCCGGCTCTCGGTCCGTAGCCCTGCAGGTTACGGCACTTCAAGCGCACATCCAGGTACTTTTTAAATGTGGTGAGGGTTTCTGCCTCTACCGCCCTTTCAGGCCGTGAGTTCCAGACCCCCACCACCCTCTGGGTGAAGACATTTCCCCTCAAATCCCCTCTAAACCTTCGACCAATTACTTTAAATTCATGGCCCCTCTGCCCAGGGAAACAGGTCCTTCTATCTAGGCCCCTAATAATTTTATACACCTCAGTCAGGTCTCCCCTCAGCCTCCTCTGTACGAAGGAAAACAACCCCAGCCTATCCAATCTGTCCTCATAGCTTCGATTCTCCAGTCCCGGCAACATCCTCGTAAATCTCCTCTGTACCCTCTCCAGTGCAATTCCTGTAACGCGGTGACCAGAACTGCATGCGGTCTCAGGCGATCCCTCGTATCGAGGATTGACTTGCTTCCACCAAAAAGGGATGAGTTCACAGGTGTATCAATGAAGGGCCTGATATTCCAGGTCCCGAACGACATGTTAAAGGGTGGAAGATGCCTGTGCGCGGATTTTTTTAACGTGAGGTGGCCATTGCACACCAGCCACCACACGGGCTTGACAGAGCTCGGTCTTGGTCCAGTGGCAAGGGTTAGAACATAAGAAATAGGAGCAGGAGTCGGCCATTCGGCCCCTCGAGCCTGCTCCGCCATTCAATACGATCATGGCTGATCTGATCATGGACTCAGCTCCACTTCCCCGCCCGCTCCCCATAACCCTTCACTCCCTTATCGCTCAAAAATCTGTCTATCTCCACCTTAAATATATTCAATGACCCAGCCTCCACAGCTCTCTGGGGCAGAGAATTCCACAGATTTACAACCCTCTGAGAGAAGAAATTCCTCCTCATCTCAGTTTTAAATGGGCGGCCCTTTATTCTGAGATTATGTCCCTTAGTTTTAGTTTCCCCTATCAGTGGAAATATCCTCTCTGCATCCACCTTGTCGAGCCCCCTCATTATCTTATATGTTTCGCTAAGATCACCTCTCATTCTTCTGATCTCCAATGTGTATAGGCCCAACCTACTCAACCTATCCTCCCTCATAAGTCAACCGCCTCATCTCTGGAATCAACCGAGTGAACCTTCTCTGAACAGCCTCCAATGTAAGTATATCCTTCCTTAAATACGGAGACCAGAACTGTACGCAGTACTCCAGGTGTGGCCTCACCAATACCCTGTACAGTTGTAGCAGGACTTCTCTGCTTTTACACTCTATCCCCCTTGCAACAACCAAGGCGACTGGAGACCTAGTGCGCACACATATTGCAGCATACTCCAGCTGTGGCCTAACCAGTGTTTTATGCAGTTCAAGCATAACCCCCCCTGCTCTTGTATTCTATGCCTCGGCTAATAAAGGCAAGTATTCCGTATGCCGAACGGGTGGCGTTATCAAGGGAATTTCAGCCTCTTGAAGATATTGAAGATAATCGTTTTATCGCTATGAACCCTCGTGTTACATGGCGTGGAGATGAGCGCTGAATCCACTGACTTTGCTCCTTTGTTCTTTCTAGAAATTTCCGAGTGTTTCCGGGTGAACGGCGCCGATTACCGTGGCAACCAGAGCCAGACCTCTCTGGTTAATGGAAAGCCGTGCCTGTACTGGAACTTGACGCACCAACACACCTACAACACGCTCAAATATCCCAATGGACAGTGGGGCCTTGGCAACCACAATTACTGTCGGTTAGTGACCTTTCGAGGGGGGGGGGGGTGGGAGGGTCACTCCGTGGGGTAATTAAAGGGGCTAATGGTGTCGCAGGGGCTGGGCTACAAAGGGGTAGGAGTTATGCTGCAGCTGTACAGAGCTCTGGCCAGACCCCCCTCGGGAGTCACTGCATTCCGTCTGTGCACCGCCCCTTCGAGAGGCTGCAACGCAGATTCACCTCAGTGACTGCTGGGCTAAAAGGGTTAAATTATGAGGACAGGTTTGAATAGGCTAGGCTTGTATTCCCTCGAGTAGAGAGGATTAAGAGGTGATCTGATTGAGGCGTTTAATATGGTTAAAGGAGTTGATCGGGTAGATAAGAGAGAAAAATAAGAATTAGAATTAGGAGCAGGAGTCGGCCCTACGGCCCCTCGAGACTGCTCCGCCATTCAATGAAATCATGGCTGATCTTTGACCTCAACTCCACTTTCCCGCCCAATTCCCATTGTTCTATATGCGGACTATAGATATACTCTCTGTGCAGTCACTGTACAGTTGCATAAGATGGAGACTTGTTACCTGATGTACTATCAATTAGGTTTACACGGTGTATATACTATGCCGGCACCACTAGAGGGTGCAACTGGTGGAGACCGGAGTTTCCTGCCCCTGTGGCAGAGGCTGTCCACCAGAGGGCACTGCGGTGGGAGACCTTAGGGCCACCTGTATGGGTGTGCAGGGCCCAGTATAAAAGGCTGCCCACCGTGCTTGTGCCTCACTCTGGAGTTACGAATAAAGGACCAAGGTCACGACAGTTTGAGTACAACACGTTGCCTCGTGGAGTCATCCATAAAGTGCATTACAGACGTAACGCCCATATTCCTTGATTCCTCTAGAGTCCAAAAATCTAGCGATCACAGTCTTGACTACGGGTAGACAGAGAGAAAAATAAGAACAATTAGAAATAGGAGCAGGAGTAGGCCATACGTCTCCCTCGAGCCTGCTCCGCCATAAGTTCATGGTTGATTTTCGACCTCAACTCCACTTTCCTGCATAATCCCCACATCCCTCGATTCCCCCAGAGTCCAAAAATCTATCGAGCTCAGTCTTGAATGCACTCAACGACTGAGTACCTACAGCTCTTTGGGGGAGAGAATTCCAAAGATTCACAACCCTCAGAGTGAAGAAATTTCTCCTCATCTCAGTCTTAAATGGCCGACCTCTTAACCCGAGACTGTGACCTCGGGAGATCAAGGGGTATGGTGAGAAAGCAGGAAGGGGGTACTGAAGTTGCATGTTCAGCCATGAACTCATTGAATGGCGGTGCAGGCTAGAAGGGCTGAATAGAAACATAGAAACATAGAAAATAGGTGCAGGAGTAGGCCATTCAGCCCTTCTAGCCTGCACCGCCATTCAATGCGTTCATGGCTGAACATGAAACTTCAGTACCCCATTCCTGCTTTCTCGCCATAACCCTTGATCCCCCGAGTAGTAAAGACTTCATCTACCTCCCTTTTGAATATATTTAGTGAATTGGCCTCAACTACTTTCTGTGGTAGAGAATTCCACAGGTTCACCACTCTCTGGGTGAAGAAGTTTCTCCTCATCTCGGTCCTAAATGGCTTACCCCTTATCCTCAGACTGTGACCCCTGGTTCTGGACTTCCCCAACATCGGGAACATTCTTCCTGCATCTAACCTGTCTAAACCCGTCAGAATTTTAAACATTTCTGTGAGGTCCCCTCTCATTCTTCTGAACTCCAGTGAATACAAGCCCAGTTGATCCAGTCTTTCTTGATAGGTCAGTCCCGCCATCCCGGGAATCAGTCTGGTGAACCTTCGCTGCACTCCCTCAATAGCAAGAATGTCCTTCCTCAGGTTAGGAGACCAAAACTGTACACAATACTCCAGGTGTGACCTCACCAAGGCCCTGTACAACTGTACACTCTGGAGTTCGAATGGCCTACTCCTGCACCTATTTTCTATGTTTCTTTGTTTCTATGTTCTGGACTCTCTAACCATGGGAAATAATCTCAGTGTCTATCCTGTCAAACCCCCTCAGAATCTTATGGGCAGGATTTTAGGCTTTTCGGGGCTGAAAACGGAGGTGGGAAAGTTACCGGCCAGGAATAGTTTGGGCTTTGATAAGGAAGTTTCGGCCTCTGGGCCCTGCGTCAGGGGGTGCAGCGTGAAGGGAAGCGTTGTAGACTTTTCGTGGCACAAGGATGGGAAACTCGCGAACTATGTGCTCCGAGAGAGGCTTGGGGGTGTGTTGTTATGTATGCATGTTAATGAACTGCAACACTAGTTCTTATAGAAACATTTAAAATAATGAAAGGGATAGACAAGATAGAGGCGGAGAGGTTGTTTCCACTGGTCGGGGAGACTAGAACTAGGGGGCACAGCCTCAAAATACGGAGGAGCCAATTTAAAACCGAGTTGAGAAGGAATTTCTTCTCCCAGAGGGTTGCGAATCTGTGGAATTCTCTGCCCAAGGAAGCAGTTGAGGCTAGCTCATTGAATGTATTCAAGTCAAAGATAGATAGATTTTTAACCAATAAGGGAATTAAGGGTTACGGGGAGAGGGCGGGTAATTGGAGCTGAATCCACGGCCAGATCAGCCATGATCTTGTTGAATGGCGGAGCAGGCTCGAGGGGCTAGATGGCCTGCTCCTGTTCCTAATTCTTATGTTCTTATGAATGTACCATCGCCCTGTATATACCATACCTGTACACCAGAGGGTGCTGCTGCTGGAGACCTAAGGGTCCCCTGCACATTGCAGGTAACCCAGTATAAAAGAGAGCTCACCTCTTGGTGTTCTCAGTCTAGGAGCTGAAATAAAGGACTCGTCTGTACAGTTCAAGTGCCATACCTCTGCCTTATAGAGTCATTAAGAAAGTGCTTGCACACACAATAGAGGGGATGTTAAAAAAACCCACAAAATATTCCCAAAACCATTGCCCACAAATCAGTAAAAAAAAAATGAAACGAACACTCGCACTTACCTTCGGAGTTCTTTATCTTGCTCTGCGCTGCCGGGCCGCACTGATTTCCCAGGTGGTCAATGCAGGCGTACTTCCGGGCGGACGGATCAGGCAAAAGTCCAAACTCCTGACGGTGTTGCAACCAGAGGCGTCACACACCCGACGCAGCTCTTCCCGGCGGTGCGGCTCATGATCCAATTGAATGGGGGAACAGGCTGGGGGGGCTGAATGGCCTCCTCCGGTTTGTATATTCTGATGCCCTCCTATGTGTTATGTTCGTAATAAAGTAATGGAACTGGGTACTGTAGAAGTGAGTAAGTGTGACCTTAGCTCCTTTATTCGAACTCCAGAGTGTTGGTACAGCGTGGGCGGCCTGCTTATATACAGTGCTCCCAAGGGATGCTGGGATCCCTTGGGACTCCAACAGGCACGCCCTCTGGTGGTGGTATGATACCGGTTACATAGCGTTGTATACATAACATCACTCCCTCCCAAAGTCAATAGTACACTTATTTACAAGGTGAGACGATGTGGGGCTTTTCGCTCCCTTGTCGATCTTCTCGGTACAAATGCAGGTGTAGGTGAGTTGGCTGGTTCTTCGCCGGGCTGCTGGGGATGGTGAGTTCGGCTTTGTGGTCAACTTTAATGTCGGTTGACACTTGTATGTGTGTGTGTGTGTGTTTTGGAGTGTCCTCTTTGGGTTGCTCGTGGCTGTCTGTGAATCGCAGTTTGGTTTGGTCCAAATGCTTTCTGCAAGTTAGTCCATTGGCAAGTTTGACCTGAAACACTCTACTCCCTTCTTTGGCTATGACAGTGCCGGCAAATCGGCAGTTGTTACGTTCGTAATAAAGTAATGGAACTGGGTACTGTCGACGTGAGTAAGTGTGACCTTAGCTCCTTAATTCTAACTCCAGAGTGTTGGTACAGCATGGGAGGCCTGCTTATATACAGTGCTCCCAAGGGATGCTGGGATCCCTTGGGACTCCAACAGGTACGCCCTCTGGTGGTGGTATGATACTGGTTACATAGGGTTGCATAGATAACACTATGTACCTACCTTCCCATGGAGCTCCTCTGCCTGGAGGCTAGTCATGGACTAGCTACCCACCTGCCAGTGTTGGGGAGGGCGATGACCAATCCACAGTCCTTTGCTGTCCTCTGAAGACCCCCGTGTCTTGAAACGACCCTTGACTGTATCAGCGTCTTGGTTTGTCTCATAGCTTCAGGCAACCATTTAAAAATGGATGCAGGCATTGCTACATGACAGTTTTGAGTGTTGGCCTGGAGAACCGGAAGCAGGAACGCCCAGGCTCAAGTGTACGAACTCTCTGTGCCTCTGTGCAGTGATTACCCCCTTGGAACCCCACAGTTATGAATGTAACATATCTAAATCCAAAATTATCCCAACTGTATCTACCCACATCAAGGCACAATCCCTAAATATCCCTCCTGTATCCCCACAATCCCAGGATATCCCTCCTGTATCCCCACAATCCATGGATATCCCTCCTGTATCCCCACAATCCATGGATATCCCTCCTGTATCCCCACAATCCCTGGATATCCCTCCTGTATCCCCACAATCCATGGATATCCCACCTGTATCTCCACAATCCCAGGATATTCCACCTGTATCCCCACAATCTCGGGATATCCCTCCTGTATCCCCACAACCCCGGGATAGCCCTCCTGTATCCCCACAATCTCGAGGTATCCCATCTGTATCCCCACAATCCCTGGATATTCCTCCTGTATCCCCACAATCCCAGGATATCCCTCCTGTATCTCCACAATCCCAGGATATCCCTCCTGTATCTCCCCAATCCTTTGATATCCTTCCTGTATCCCCACAATCCCAGGATATCCCTCCTGTATCCCCACAATCCCAGGATATCCCACCCGTATCCCCACAATCCCAGGATATCCCTCCTGTATCTCCCCAATCCTTTGATATCCTTCCTGTATCCCCACAATCCCTGGATATCCTTCCTGTATCCCCACAACCCTGGGATATCCTTCCTGTATCCCCACAATCCCAGGATATCCCTCCTGTATCCCCCCAATCCTTTGATATCCCTGTTGTATCAATCCCTGGATATATATGAAGAAAGATTGGATAGGCTGGGTTTGTTTTCTTTGGAACAGAGGAGGCTGAGGGGAGACCTTATTGAGGTGTATAAAATTATGAGGGACCGGGATAGAGTGGATAGGAAGGACAGGGGGAATAGATTTGATGTAATTGGTAGGCGGTATGGAGATTTGAGGGGAAATGTCTTCACCCAGAGGGGGGTGGGGGTCTGGAACTCACTGCCTGAAAGGGTGGTAGAGGCAGAAACCCTCACCACATTTAAAAAGTACCTGGATGTGCACTTGAAGTGCTGTAACCTGCAGGGCTACGGACCGAGAGCTGGGAAGTGGGATTAGGCTGGATAGCTCTTTGTCAGCCGGTGCGGACACGATGGGCCGAAATGGCCTCTTTCCGTGCCGTAAACTTCTGTGATTCTAGATCCCTCCTGTATCGTTCCAATTCCCGGGAATCCCATGCCCACCAGATCTCCTATATTGATGCTTTTCATTGCTCGGCAGGAATCCGGATGGAGATGTCCAGCCCTGGTGTTACGTCTCGGAGAATGAAGAAGGGATTTACTGGAAGTATTGCAACATCCCAAGCTGCAGCAGTGAGTATTCCTTCTGCCAGAGCCATCTCAGAAAGACAAGAACTTGCAAATCCATACTACCTTTCACCACCTCAGGACACTCAAAGCGCTTCACCACCAATGAAGTGGTTTGAAGCCCCTCCGACAGTGCAGCACTCCCTCAGTACTGCTCCTCCAACAGTGCAGCACTCCCTCAGTACTGCTCCTCCAACAGTGCAGCACTCCCTCAGTACTGCCCCTCCGACAGTGCAGCACTCCCTCAGTACTGCTCCTCCGACAGTGCAGCACTCCCTCAGTACTGCGCCTCCCACAGTGCAGCACTCCCTCAGTACTGCCCCTCCCACAGTGCAGCACTCCCTCAGTACTGCGCCTCCCACAGTGCAGCACTCCCTCAGTACTGCCCCTCCGACAGTCCAGTGCTCCCTCAGTACTGCCCCTCCGACAGTCCAGTGCTCCCTCAGTACTACCCCTCCGACATTGCAGCACTCCCTCAGTACTACCCCTCCGACATTGCAGCACTCCCTCAGTACTGCGCCTCCCACAGTGCAGCACTCCCTCAGTACTGCCCCTCCGACAGTCCAGTGCTCCCTCAGTACTGCCCCTCCGACAGTCCAGTGCTCCCTCAGTACTACCCCTCCGACATTGCAGCACTCCCTCAGTACTGCCCCTCCGACGGTGCAGCACTCCCTCAGTACTGCCCCTCCGACAGTGCAGCACTCCCTCAGTACTGCTCCTCCAACAGTGCAGCGCTCCCACAGTACTGCCCCTCCGACAGTGCAGCGCTCCCTCAGTACTGCCCCTCCGACAGTGCTGCACTCCCTCAGTACTGCCCCTCCGACAGTGCAGCACTCCCTCAGTACTGCCCCTCCGACAGTGCAGCGCTCCCTCAGTACTGCCCCTCCGACAGTGCAGCGCTCCCTCAGTACTGCCCCTCCGACAGTGCAGCACTCCCTCAGTACTGCCCCTCCGACAGTGCAGCACTCCCTCAGTACTGCCCCTCCGACAGTGCAGCACTCCCTCAGTACTGCCCCGCCGACAGTGCAGCACTCCCTCAGTACTGCCCCTCCGACAGTGCAACCACCCTTCAGTACCTCTACCAGGAGTATCGGCCCAGATTTTGTGCTCAAGGCTCTGGAGTCGGACTTGAATTCAAGCTTGTTTGAAGCCCCGACTGCAAGATTCATTTTGTCTGTCCATCCCCATATCTGGCTGGACCACTTCAAGCACTGCCGGGTCTAGTTCACCTCTGCCCAAACTGCCCACTACTCCCGGATCACCTTGGTGAGCAGTGACCACCTCGGAATGCTTTTAGTTGCCCCTCCCAAAAGCTGCTTCCAGCTTTATCTCCCTTCCTCCTCTTTGAAGCACTTTGGAATGGCTTTATTTCCACGTTAACGGCGCCACGTGAATACGAGTTGTTGTGACTGTTCGCTCACACACACCCACTCACACTTCAACACACACTCGTGCATGTGCACACTCACTCACAAACACACTGAAAAAGCTGCATATTCACTCGCTCACACTCCCTCACAAATGCACTCGCTCACAAATGCACACACTCGCAGACACACTCCTGCGGACTCACAAGCACACTTGCTCACACACTCGCATTCACACTTGTGTGTTCACACTTCAACACATACTCGTGCACACGCACACTCACTCGCAAACACACTGACAAAAATGCAGACACACTCGCTCACTCTTGCACACCCATGCATCATCATCATCATAGGCAGTCCCTCGGAATCGAGGAAGACCTGCATCCACTCTTAGTATGAGTTCTTAGGTGGCTGTACAGTCCATTAGGAGAACCACAGTCTCTGTCACAGGTGGGACAGACAATGGTTGAAGGAAAGGGTGAGCGGGGAGTCTGGTTTGCCGCACGCTCCTTCCGCTGCCTGCGCTTGGTTTCTGCACGCTCTCGAGGTGCTCAGTGCCTCGTTCAAACTATGTCACACCCATGTACACTCACTCACAAACACGCTCCTCTTGTGCATGCACACGCACTCTTGCTCACACACTCACGTTCACACTTGAGCGCTCACACTCAGGCACACACACACTCACTCGCAAACACACTGACGGGGTGCACATGCATATTCACTCGCTCACACTCTCGCACTCACCCTTGTGCACTTGCTCACTTTCACACACTCCCGTCCAATCCCGCGTGTGCACACACGGGTGCTCTTACACGTGCTCACATGCATACCCAGTCCTGCTTGCACTCACTCCCACGTTAACACACTCACATTTGCTCGCACACTCAGTCACATCCTTGCACACTCACTCACAAATGCACTCGCTCACAAATGCACTCACACTCACAAATGTACGCTCGCTCACAATTGTACACTCGCTCACAATTGCACACTCGCTCAAAAATGCAATCGCTCACCCTTGCACACTCGCCCACCCTTGCACAGTCGCTCACAAATGCACTCACTCACAAATGCACTCGCTCACAAATGCACACTCGCTCACAAATGCACTTGCTCACCCTTGCACACTCGTTCACCCTTACATACTCTCCCACAAATGCACTCGCTCACCCTTGCACACTCGTTCACCCTTGCATACTCTCCCACAAATGCAGTCGCTCACCCTTGCACACTCGTTCACCCTTGCATACTCTCCCACAAATACAGTCGCTCACCCTTGCACACTCACTCACCCTTGCATACTCACTCACAAATGCACTCGCTCACCCTTGCACACTCACTCACAAATGCACCCGCTCACCCTTGCACACTCACTCACCCTTGGAAAGTCACTCACAAATGCACTCGCTCACCCTTGCACACTCACTCACCCTTGCATAGTCACTCACAAATGCACTCGCTCACCCTTGCACACTCACTCACAAATGCACCCGCTCACCCTTGCACACTCACTCACCCTTGCATACTTACTCACAAATGCACTCTCTCACCCTTGCACACTCACTCACCCTTGCATACTCACTCACAAATGCACTCGTTCACCCTTGCACACACTCACAAATGCACCCGCTCACCCGTGCACACTCACTCACCCTTGCATAGTCACTCACCCTTGCACACTCACTCACAAATGCACCCGCTCACCCTTGCACATTCCTCACACTTGCACACTCGCAAGTTCACTCGCCCTTGCACACTCACTCACCCTTGCACACTCACTCACAAATGCACTCGCTCACACTTGCTCGCCCTTGCACTCGCTCACAAATGCATTCGCTCACACTTGCACATCGCTCACCCTTGCACACATGCTCACAAATGCACTCGCTCGCACTTGCACACTCGCTCACCCTTGCACGCACTCAAAACTGCACCCGTTCACACTTGCACACTCCCTCGCAAATGCACTCGCTCACCATTGCACACTCACAAATGCACTCGCTCACCTTTGCACACTCGCTCACAAATGCATTTGCTCGCCCTTGCACACTTGCTCACAAATGCACCCATTCGCCCTTGCACACTCACTCACAAATGCATTCGTTCACCCTTGCACACTCGCTCACAAGTGCATTTGCTCACCCTTGCACACTCGCTCACAAATGCACTCGCTCACCCTTGCACACTCGCTCACACTTGCACTCACTGACACTTGCTGACAGTCACCGCCCCCAGGAATATGTTGCCAGTGTTGCTGCCTCTTGTGTACACCAGACCTTGCCTCACTGTCCTCTCTCTGTGCTCTGATCCTCGGCAGTGCCCGGCTACGTGGGCTGTTTCTTGGACTCGGGGAACCCGCCCGCGCTGAGTGGCAGCAGTGGCACCTCCACCAAGCTCACGGTCCAGGTCTGCATCCGCTTCTGTCGCAAGAAAGGCTACAAGGTAAGAGCTACCGGAGCGGCAGGGGGAAAGCGCATGTGCATTTAATGCAAATAGGGCTGTGTGCGCATGAGTGTGTGCCTGTGCGCATTTATGTGCAAGCGTGTATATACTCGTGTACGCGCATGTGAGTGTGTGCGGATGCATGCATATGAGTGTGAATTGTGACTGAGCGGGAGTGTATGTGTGCACGTGTGCATATGTTAGTGTGGGTGCGTGTGTGGGCGTGCGAGTGTGTGCAAGTGAGAGTGTGTGTGTACGTGTGTGTCCGTGTGCGAATGTAAGTAATGTAAGTGTGGGTGCTTGTGTGTGTGCGAGTGTGTGCAAGTGAGAGTGTGTGTGTACGTGTGTGTCCGTGTGCGAATGTAAGTAATGTAAGTGTGGGTGCTTGTGTGTGTGCGAGTGTGTGCAAGTGAGAGTGTATGTGTACGTGTGTGTCCGTGTGCGAATGTAAGTAATGTAAGTGTGGGTGCTTGTGTGTGTGCGAGTGTGTGCATGCATGTAAGTGTGGGTGCTTGTGTATGTGTGTGTGTGTGTGTGTGTGTGTGCAAGTGAGTGTAGTTTGCCAAACTCCCAAAAAGTTAGTTTGCAGGTGCAGCAGGTAACCAGGAAGGCGAATGGAATGTTGGCCTTCATTGCGAGAGAGATGGAGTACAAAAGCAGGGAGGTCCTGCTGCAACTGTACAGGGTATTGGTGAGGCCGCACCTGGAGTACTGCATGCAGTTTTGGTCACCTTACTTAAGGAAGGATATACTGGCTTTGGAGGGGGTACAGAGACGATTCACTAGGCTGATTCCGGAGATGAGGGGCTTACCTTATGATGATAGATTGAGTAGACTGGGTCTTTACTCGTTGAAGTTCAGAAGGATGAGGGGTGATCTTATAGAAACATCTAAAATAATGAAAGGGATAGACAAGATAGAGGCAGAGAGGTTGTTTCCACTGGTCGGGGAGACTAGAACTAGGGGGCACAGCCTCAGAATACGGGGGAGCCAATTTAAAACCGAGTTGAGAAGGAATTTCTTCTCCCAGAGGGTTGTGAATCTGTGGAATTCTCTGCCCAAGGAAGCAGTTGAGGCTGGCTCATTGAATGTATTCAAGTCACAGATAGATAGATTTTTAACCAATAAGGGAATTAAGGGTTACGGGGAGCGGGCGGGTAAGTGGAGCTGAGTCCACGGCCAGATCAGCCATGATCTTGTTGAATGGCGGAGCAGGCTCGAGGGGCGAGATGGCCTGCTCCTGTTCCTAATTCTTATGTTCTGATGTTCTTATGTAAGTAGGTGCGTGCGCGAGTGTGAATGTGGGCTGTGAGCATGCAAGTGCAAATGTGATTTTGTGTGTGTGTGTGTGCATGCGTGCAAGTGTTAATGCATACGTGTCTGCGCGCAAGAGTGTGTGTGTGTGCGCGCGTGAAAGTCTGTGCGAGTGTGTGCATGGGAGTTTGAGTGTGAGTGCATGCATGGGAGCGTGAACGTGACTGTATGAGTGTGCGTGTGTGACCATGTGCGCGTGTGACCATGTGCGTGTGTGACCATGTGCGTGTGAGACCATGTGCGTGTGTGACCATGTGCACGTGTGTGACCATGTGCACGTGTGACCATGTGCGTGTGTGACCATGTGCGTGTGAGACCATGTGCGTGTGTGACCATGTGTGCGTGTGTGACCATGTGCGTGTGTGACCATGTGCGTGTGTGACCATGTGTGCGTGTGTGACCATGTGCGTGTGTGACCATGTGCGTGTGTGACCATGTGCGTGTGTGACCATGTGCATGTGTGACCATGTGCGTGTGTGACCATGTGCATGTGTGACCATGTGCGTGTGTGACCATGTGTGCGTGTGTGACCATGTGCGTGTGTGACCATGTGCGCGCATGTGCGCGCGAGTCTGTGCCCGCATGTGCCCGAGTGCATGTGAGTGTATGAGCGTGACTGTAAGTGTGAGTGTGCATGGATGAGTCTCGGCTGCCATTTGCTGCACCGTCACCGTGGAAGCTCGCACACCGGAGAGGTGCTGGAGGGCGGCCTGTATGGGGCTGGGTCACGTTGAAGTGACGGCGCGTCTGATTGGCTGTCCCCTGTTGTTAGTACGCAGGTGTCGAGGCCGGGTACGCCTGTTTCTGCGGAAACGCGGTCGACCTGAGCAGGAAGGAGCGGGTGAGCGCGGTGGAGTGCGACCAGGTCTGCTTCGGCAAGTCCAGCGAGCTGTGTGGTGGAGACGGCCGCATTGGAATATACGATGGTGAGGAGGCCCCTCCAACAGGGCAGTGAGTGACCCTCACACGCAGGGAAGGCACAGCCTTGGCTCCTGATTATTGCTCAGTCAGTCCTGTTGGAAAGTGCGAGTGAGTGAGTGAGGCAGTGAGTGGGTGAGTGAGTGAGTGAGGCAGTGAGTGGGTGAGTGAGTGAGTGTGGCAGTGAGTGGGTGAGTGAGTGAGTGAGGCAGTGAGTGGGTGAGTGAGTGAGTGAGACGGTGAGTGAGTGAGTGAGGCAGTGAGTGGGTGAGTGAGTGAGTGAGGCAGTGAGTGGGTGAGTGAGTGAGTGAGGCGGTGAGTGAGTGAGTGAGTGATTGTGTCTGGGTGGCTGTGTGTCTGGGTGTCAGTGTGTCTGTCTGGGTGCACAAGTGTGTCTGTGTGTGTGTGAGTGTGTGTGTGTGAGTGTGTCTGTGTGTGAGTGTGTGTGTGTATGTGCGTGTGTGCGAGTATGCCTGTGTGTGTGAGTGTGTCTGTGTGTGAGTGTGTCTGTGTGAGTGTGTCTGTGTGTGAGTGTGTCTGTGTGAGTGTGTCTGTGTGTGAGTGTGTCTGTGTGTGAGTGTGTGTGTGTGAGTGTGTCTGTGTGTGAGTGTGTCTGTGTGTGTGTGTCTGTGTGTGAGTGTGTCTGTGTGTGAGTGTGTGTGTGTGTGTCTGTGTGTGAGTGTGTCTGTGTGTGAGTGTGTGTGTGTGAGTGTGTGTGTGTCTGTGTGTGAGTGTGTGTGTGTCTGTGTGTGTGTGTCTGTGTGTGAGTGTGTCTGTGTGTGAGTGTGTGTGTGTGAGTGTGTCTGTGTGAGTGTGTCTGTGTGTGAGTGTGTCTGTGTGTGAGTGTGTGTGTGTGAGTGTGTCTGTGTGTGTGTGTCTGTGTGTGAGTGTGTGAGTATGTCTGTGTGTGAGTATGTCTGTGTGTGTGTGTGTGTGCGTGTGACTGTGTGTGAATGAGTGTGTGAGTGTGTCTGTGTGTGAGTGAGTGTGTGAGTGTGTCTGTGTGTGTGTGTGAGTGTGTCTGTGTGTGAGTGAGTGTGTGAGTATGTCTGTGTGTGTGTGTGTGTGTGTGTGTGTGTGTGTGTGTGTGTGTGCGAGTATGTCTGTGTGTGTGAGGGTGTCTGTGTGTGAGTATGTCTGTCTGGGTGTGTGAGTGTGTCTGTGTGTGAGTGTTTGTCCGAGTGTGAGTGAGTGAGTGTGTCTGTGTGTATGCCTGTGTGTGTGAGTGTATCTGTGTGTGAGTGTGTCTGTGTGAGTGTGTCTGTGTGTGAGTGTGTCTGTGTGAGTGTGTCTGTGTGAGTGTGTCTGTGTGTGAGTGTGTCTGTGTGTGAGTGTGTCTGTGTGTGAGTGTCTGTGTGTGAGTGTGTGTGTGTGAGTGTGTCTGTGTGAGTGTGTCTGTGTGTGAGTGTGTCTGTGTGTGAGTGTGTCTGTGTGTGAGTGTGTGTGTGTGAGTGTGTGTGTGTGAGTGTGTCTGTGTGTGTGTGTCTGTGTGTGAGTGTGTCTGTGTGTGAGTGTGTGTGTGTGAGTGTGTCTGTGTGAGTGTGTCTGTGTGTGAGTGTGTCTGTGTGTGTGTGTCTGTGTGTGAGTGTGTGAGTATGTCTGTGTGTGTGTGTGTGCGTGTGACTGTGTGTGAATGAGTGTGTGAGTGTGTCTGTGTGTGAGTGAGTGTGTGAGTGTGTCTGTGTGAGTGTGTCTGTGTGTGAGTGAGTGTGTGAGTATGTCTGTGTGTGTGTGTGTGTGTGTGCGAGTATGTCTGTGTGTGTGAGGGTGTCTGTGTGTGAGTATGTCTGTCTGGGTGTGTGAGTGTTTCTGTGTGAGTGTTTGTCCGAGTGTGAGTGAGTGAGTGTGTCTGTGTGTATGTCTGTGTGGGTGTGTGAGTGTGCCTGTGTGTGAGTGTGTGTGTCTGTGTGTGAGTGTGTCTGTGTGTGAGTGTGTGAGTATGTCTGTGTGTGTGTGTGTGTGTGCGAATATGTCTGTGTGTGTGAGGGTGTCTGTGAGTGAGTATGTCTGTCTGGGTGTGTGAGTGTGTCTGTGTGTGAGTGTTTATCCGAGTGTGAGTGAGTGAGTGAGTGTGTCTGTGTGTGAGTGTGTCTGTCTGGGTGTGCACATGTGTCTGTGTATGTGTGTCTGGGTGCGTGAGTGTTTGTCTGGGTGTGAGTGAGTGATTGTGTCAGTGTGTGTGAATATAACATAAGACCATAAGAAATAGGAGCAGGAGTAGTTCCTTCGGCCCCTTGAGCCTGCTCCACCATTCCACAAGATCAAGGCTGATCTTCCACCTCAACCCCACTTTCCTGCACTCTCCCCATTTCCATCGATTCCCTTAATATCCAAAAATCTATCGACCTCTGACTTGAATATACTCAAAGACTAAGCCTCCACAGCTCTCTGGGGGAGAGAATTCCAAAGATTCACCACCCTCTGAGCGAAGAAATTTCTCCTCATCTCAGTCCTAAATGGCCGACCCCTTATCCTGAGACTGTGACCCCTGGTTCTAGACTCCCCAGCCCGGGGGGGGGAAACACCCTCCCTGCATCTACCCTGTCAAGCCCTGTAAAAATGTTGTACGTTTCAATGAGATCACCTCTCATTCTTCTAAACTCTAGAGAATATAGGCCTAGTCTGCTCAATCTCTCCTCATAGGACAATCCCCCCATCCCAGGAATCAATCTGGGGGACTTTCGTTGCACTCCCTCTATGGCAAGTATATCCTTCCTTAGGTAAGGAGAACAGAACTGTACACAGTACTCCAGGTGTGGTCTCACCAGGGCCCGATATAATTGCAGGAAGACGTCTTTACTCTTATACTCAAATCCTCCTGTAATAAAGGCCAACATACCATTTGCTTTCTTAATTGCTTGCTGTCCCTGCGTGTTAACTTTCAGAGATTGGTGGAGAAGGACACCCAGGTCCCTCTGAACACCAACATTTCCCAATCTCTCACCACTTAAAAAATACTCTGCTTTTCTGTTTTTCCGACCAAAGTGAATAACTTCACCTTTCTCCACATTGTATTCCATTTGCCATGTTCTTGCCCACTCACTCAGCCTGTCTATATCCGCTTGAAGCCTCTACGCATCCTCCTCACAGCTTACATTCCCACCTGGCTTTGTACCATCAGCAGACGTGGTTACATTACACTCGGTCCCCTCGTCCAAATCACTGATATAGATTGTGAATAGCTGGGGCCCCAGCACTGATCCCTGCGGCACCCCACTAGTCACAGCCTGCCAACCCGAAAATGACCCGTTTATTCCTACTCTCTGTTTTCTGTCCGTTAACCAATCCTCAATCCAGGCTAGTATATTACTCCTAATCCCCATGAGCCCTATTTTTGTTTAATAACCTCTTAAGTGGCATTTTAGCGACTGCCTTCTGAAAATTCAAATGCACCACATCCACTGGTTCCCCCTTATCTATTCTGCTAATTACTACCTCAAAAAACTCTCAGATTTGTCCAACATGATTTCCCTTTCATAAATCCATGTTGAATCCTATTATTATTTTCGAAGTGCCCTGTTACTACGTCCTTAATAATAGATTCGAGCATTTTCCCTGCTACTGATGTCAGGCTAACTGGTCTGTAGTTCCCCGTTTTCGCTCTCACTCCTTTCTTAAATAGCGGGATTACATTAGCTACCTTCCAATCTGCGGGAACCGTTCTAGAATCTATGAAATTTTGGCAGATTACAACCAATGCATCCAGTATCTTTATAGCCACCTCTTTCAAAACCCCAGGATGTAGGCCATCAGGTCCAGGGGATTTATTGGCTTTCAGTCTCATTAATTTCTCCAGTATTTTTTTTTACTAATACTAAATTCATTCAGGTCCTCATTCTGGTTAGACCCTTGGTACTCCACTATTTCCGAGAGGTTTTTCGTGTCTTCTTCCGTGAAGACAGACACAAAGTATTGGTTTCATTTCTCTGCCATTTCCATATTCCCCATTATAATTTCTCCTGTCTCTGCCTGTAGGGGACCCACATTTATTTTTGCTAATCTTTTCCTTTTTACATACCTATAGATGCTTTTACAGTCTGTTTTTATGTCTCTCGCTAGTTTACTCTCATATTCGGTTTCCCCTTGATCAATTTCTTGGTCCTCTTTTGCTGAATTCTAAAATCCTCCCAATCCTCAGGCTTACTGCTCTTTTTGGCAACATTATAAGCCTCTTCTTTTGATCTAATACTATCTTTAACTTCTTGTTAGCCACAGTTGGATCACTTTTCCTCTGGGGTTTTTGTGCCTTAAAAGGAATGTTGTAAATTATGTATTAATTCTTTAAATGCTCGCCATTGCTTGTCAACCATTATACTTTTTAATGTAGTTTCCCAATCTACCTTAGCCAACTCGCCCTCTCATATCTACGTAGTTTCCTTTGTTTAGATTTAAGACCTTAGTTTCAGATTTAACTAAATCAATTTCAAACTCAATGTAAAATTCTATTATATTATGGTCACTCTTCCCTAAGGGCCCCTTTACTACAATGTTATTAATTAACCCTTTCTCGTTGCACAATACTAGATCTAAAATAGCCTGCTTGCGAGTTGTTTCCTCTACATACCGATCTAAAAAACCATCTTGTACACATTCCGTGAATTTGTCCTCCACACTATTACTGCAAATTTGGTTTGCCCGGTCTATATATAAATTAAAGTCCCCCATGAGTACTATATTACCCTTGTTACATGTGCCTTTAATTTCCTGATTTGTACTGTGCCCGACATTACCGCGACTATTTGGGGGCCTATAAACAACTCCCACCAATGATTTCTGCCCCTTGCTCCACCCAAACTTGACTCTACTTCTTGATTTTCCGAGCTAAGATCCTACCTAGTAGAGTGGACAAGGGAGAACCAGTAGATGTGGTGTATTTGGACTTTCAAAAGGTTTTTGACAAGGTCCCACACAAGAGATTGGTGTGCAAAATTAAAGCACATGGTATTGGGGGTAATGTACTGACGTGGATAGCGAACTGGTTGGCAGACAGAAAGCAGAGAGTCGGGATAAACGGGTCCTTTTCAGAATGGCAGGCAGTGACTAGTGGGGTGCCGCAGGGCTCAGTGCTGGGACCACAGCTATTTACAATATACATTAATGATTTAGACGAAGGAATTGACTGTAATATCTCCAAGTATGCAGATGACACTAAGCTGGGTGGCAGTGTGAGCTGTGAGGAGGATGCTAAGAGGCTGCAGGGTGACTTGGACAGGTTAGGTGAGTGGGCAAATACATGGCAGATGCAGTATAATGTAGATAAATGTGAGGTTATCCACTTTGGTGGCAAAAACAGGAAGGCAGAATATTATCTGAATGGTGACAGATTAGGAAAAGGGGAGGTGCAACGAGACCTGGGTGTCATGGTTCATCAGTCATTGAAAGTTGGCATGCAGGTATAGCAGGCGGTGAAGAAGGCAAATGGTATGTTGGTCTTCATAGCGAGAGGATTTGAGTATAGAAGCAGGGAGGTCTTACTGCAGTTGTACAGGGCCTTGGTGAGGCCTCACCTTGAATATTGTGTGCAGTTTTGGTCTCCTAATCTGAGGAAGGACATTCTTGCTGTTGAGGGAGTGCAGCGAAGGTTCACCAGACTGATTCCTGGGATGGCAGGACTGACATATGAAGAAAGACTGGATCGACTAGACTTATATTCACTGGAATTTAGAAGAATGAGAGGGGATCTCGTATAAACTTCTGACGGGACGGGACAGGTTAGATGCGGGAAGAATGTTTCCGATGTTGCGGAAGTCCAGAACCAGGGGTCACAATCTAAGGATAAGGGTTAAGCCATTTAGGACCGAGATGAGGAGAAACTTCTTCACTTAGAGAATTGTGAACCTGTGGAATTCTCTACCATGAAAGTTGTTGATATATTCAAAAAGGGAGTTAGATGTGGCCGGGTACTGAAGTTGCATGATCAGCCATGATCATATTGAATGGCGGTGCAGGCTCGAAGGGCCGAATGGCCTGCTCCTGCACCTACTTTCTATGTTTCTCTCTACTGTCTTTATCATATCCTTTATTATCAGGGTGACTGCTCCTCTTTTTCCATTTTGCCTATCTCTTCTAAAAGTAAAGTATCCTGGAATATTTAGTTCCCAACCTTGGTCACCTTGCAACCGCGTCTCCGTAATGGCTATTAGATCAAACCGATTAATTTCTATCTGCGCGATTAATTCATCTATTTTGTTGCGAAAGCTTCACTCATTCAGATATAGTGCCCTTAGCTCTGACCTTTGTCACCTTAGTCAGTGATGCCCTATGACCTTTGTTACTTGCTTTGTCCCTTCCTGACCCACTTTGCTTACAATTTATCCAAAACTCTGCTCTGGAGCCTTGACATTTCTGTTGCTGATTTTAAATTTACCCTTTCCTAACTCCCTCCCCTTCATTAGTTTAAAGCCCTGTCTACAGCCCGAGTTATTCAATTCACCAGGACACTGGTCCCAGCCCGGTTCAAGTGGAGCCCGTCCCAACGGAGCAGCTCCCTCGTTCCCCAGCACTGGTGCCAGTGCCCTGTGAAGCAAAACACCCCAACCTCCCACACTTTTGAGCCAGCTGAGTGTGTCTGGGTGTGTTTCTGATTGTGTGAGTGTGTGTCTGAATGTGAGTGAGTGAGTGATTGTGTCTGGGTGTGACTGTGTCTGAGTGTGAGTGTATGTGTCTGGGTATGTGGGATTTTGACCCAGCGACGATGAAGGAACGGCCGATATATTTCCACGTCGGGGCGGTGTGTGACTCGGAGGGGAACGTGGAGGTGGTGGTGTTCCCATGCGCCTGCTGCCCTTGCCCTTCTAGGTGGTAGAGGCCGCGGGTTTGGGAGGTGCTGCCGAAGAAGCCTTGGCGAGTTGCTGCAGTGCGTCTTGTAGATGGTGCACACTGCAGCCACGGTGCGCCGGTGGTGGAGGGAGTGAGTGTTGAAGGTGGTGGATGGGGGGCCAATCAAGCAAATATGTCGAGCTTCTTGAGTGTTGTTGGAGCTGCACACAGCCAGGCAAGTGGAGAGTGTTCCATCACACTCCTGACTTGTGCCTTGTAGATGGTGGAAAGGCTTTGGGGAGTCAGGTGGTGAGACATTTATCACAGAATACCCAGCCTCTGACCTGTTCTTACAGCCACGGTATTTATGTAGAAACATAGAAAATAGGTGCAGGAGTAGGCCATTCGGCCCTTCGAGCCTGCACCACCATTCAATGAGTTCATGGCTGATCATTCCCTCAGTAGCCCTTTCCTGCTTTCTCTCCATATAACTTGATCCCCTTAACCGTAAGGGCCATATCTAACTCCCTCTTGAATATATCCAATGAACTGACATCAACAACTCTCTGCGGCAGGGAATTCCACAGGTTCACAACTCTCTGAGTGAAGAAGTTTCTCCTCATCTCAGTTCTAAATGGCTTACCCCTTATCCTAAGACTGTGACCCCTGGTTCTGGACTTCCCCAACATCGGGAACATTCTACCCGCATCCAACCTGTCCCGTCCCGTCAGAATCTTATATGTTTCTATGAGATCCCCTCTCATTCTTCTAAATTCCAGTGTATAAAGGCCCAGTCGATCCAGTCTCTCTTCATATGTCAGTCCTGCCATCCCGGGAATCAGTCTGGTGAACCTTCGCTGCACTCCCTCAGTAGCAAGAATGTCCTTCCTCAGATTAGGAGACCAAAACTGAACACAATATTCCAGGTGAGGCCTCACCAAGGCCCTGTACAACTGCAGTAAGACCTCCCTGCTCCTATACTGAAATCCCCTCGCTATGAAGGCCAACATACCATTTGCCTTCTTCACCGCCTGCTGTACCTGTATGCCAACTTTCAATGATTGATGTACCATGACACCCAGGTCTCGTTGCACCTCCCCTTTTCCTAATCTGTCACCATCCAGATAATATTCTGCCTTGGCGTTTTTGCCCCCAAAGTGGATAACCTCAGATTTAACCACATTATACTGCATCTGCCATGCATTTGCCCACTCACCTAACCTGTCCAAGTCACCCTGTAGCCTCTTAGCGTCCCCCTCACAGCTCACACCGCCACCCAGCTTAGTGTCATCTGCAAACTTGGAGATATTACACTCAATTCCTTCATCTAAATCATTAATGTATATTGTAAAGAGCTGGGGTCCCAGCACTGAGCCCTGCGGCACCCCACTAGTCACTGCCTGCCATTCTGAAAAGGACCCGTGTATCCCGACTCTCTGCTTCCTGTCTGCCAACCAGTTCTCTATCCACGTCAGTACATTACCCCCGATACCATGTGGCTGGTCCAGTTAAGTTTCTGGTCAATGGTGACCCTCCTAGGATGTTGATGGTGGGGGATTCGGCGATGGTAATGCCATTGAAGGAGCTGGTTGGAGACAGTCATTGCCTGGCACTTGTGTGGCACGGATATTACGTGCCACTTATCAGCACAAGCCTGAATGATGTCCAGGCCTTGCTGTATGCGGGCACGGACTGCTCCATTACCTGAGGAGTTTGCGAATGGAACTGAACACTATGCAATCATCAGCGAACATCCCCACTTCTGACCTTAGGATGGAGGGAAGGGCATTGATGAAGTGTCTAAGTGCGAGTGTATCTGGGTACGTGAGTGTCAGTGTGTGAATGTGCGTGCATTTCCACATCAGATGAAGGCCTGATTGGTGTGGGTTGGTGATGCCCTGTCTGCAAACCAACGGGTAAGGTTCCCAGCACCCGTCCCCACCCCCCAGCAATGAGAATCAGTGCCCTTTGGAAACGAGGGTGTGAGAAGGACGAGCAGGAGGGGGAGGGAGGATAGGGAGGGGTGAGGGTGAGGAGGAGGAGCTTGAGGCTGCAGGGAGCGCAAGGGCAGAAGGTTGAGAAGGAGGAGGGCAGGAGGGGCGGGTGAAGAAAAGTAGTGAGGAAGGTCGAGTAGAGGGTCAAGGAGGGGCAGGGGACCGAAGAGGGGGGTAGCAGGAGCCGGAGGGAGTCGAGGAGGAGGGTGTCAAAGAGGACGAGGGAGTTTGAAGAGGAGGCGGGTTGGAGAGGAGGGGGATCAGAGGAGTGGGGAAGAGGAGGGTTTGAGCAAGAGGAAGGATAAGTGGAGGAGGGGGTAGGAAGGGTGTCAGCTGGAGGAGGTTGAGATGGGGGGCATGAGGAGGAGGGGGAAGAGGAGAGAGGGGGAAGAGGAGGAGGGGGAAGAGGAGAGAGGGGGAAGAGGAGAGAGGGGGACGAGGAGAGAGGCGGAAGAGGAGGAGGGGGATGAGGAGGAGGGAGAAGAGGAGGGGAAGAGGAGGAGGGGGACGAGGAGAGAGGGGGAAGAGGAGGAGGGGGAAGAGGAAGAGGGGGATGAGGAGGAGGGGGACGAGGAGGAGGGAGAAGAGGAGGAGGGGGACGAGGAGGGAGGGGGAAGAGGAGGGAAGGGGAAGAGGAGGAGGGGAAAGAGGAGGAGGGGAAAGAGGAGGAGGGGGAAGAGAAGGAGGGGGACGAGGAGGAGGGGGAAGAAGAGGGAGGGGGACGAGGAGGAGGGGGAAGAGGAGGGAGGGGGACGAGGGGGAGGGGGAAGAGGAGGGAGGGGGACGAGGGGGAGGGGGACGAGGAGAGAGGGGGACGAGGAGAGAGGGGGATGAGGAGGAGGGGGACGAGGAGGGGGATGAGGAGGAGGGGGACGAGGAGGACGGGGGACGAGGAGGACGGGGGACGATGAGGAGGGAGACGAGGAGAGAGGGGGACGAGGAGGAGGGGAAGAGAAGGGGGGAAGAGGAGGGATGGGACGAGGAGGGGGGGGATGAGGAGGAGGGGGACGAGGAGAGAGGGGGACGAGGAGGAGGGGGAAGAGAAGGGGGGGAAGAGGAGGGGGGTACGAGGAGGGGGGGATGAGGAGGAGGGGGATGAGGAGAGAGGGGGACGAGGAGGAGGGAACGAGGAGAGAGGGGGACGAGGAGGAGGGAGACGAGGAGAGAGGGGTACGAGGAGGAGGGGGAAGAGGAGGAGGGGGATGAGGCAGTAGGAGGACCGGAGGAGAGGGGGACTTGAGGATCAGCAGAGGGGGGGGGAGTCGAGGGATAAAACCCCTCGCGTGGAGCCCGCGGATTCCTGACTGCCTCTTTTCCCGTCTCTAGTGTCAGTGGGAGCCTGCGAGGGGAATGCCACAGCAATGAGCGGGGTCATCTACTCCCCCAATTTCCCGGATGACTACGGGGCCGACAGTAACTGCACCTGGAGCCTGCGGCCCCCCGAAGCGGAGCGTGTGGAGCTGGTCTTCCGACTGTTCGAGGTGCGAGATGGCAACGACCGCTTGGAGATCAGAGACGGCAACAGCAACCGGCTGCTGGCCACGTTCAACGGGCGGCAGCGGCCAGCCAAGAGCCTGGTCTTCCACACCAACTCCCTCACCATCCAATTCCACTCCGACCAGATACTGCACGCTCAGGGATTCGCCCTGCTCTTCAAAGGTGAGATACAGCATGGGTTAGATACAGAGTGCAGCTCCCTCTACACTGTCCCATCACACACTCCCAGGGCAGGTACAGGGGGTTAGATACAGAGTAAAGCTCCCTCTACACTGTCCCATCAAACACTCCCAGGGCAGGTACAGGGGGTTAGATACAGAGTAAAGCTCCCTCTACACTGTCCCATCACACACTCCCAGGGCAGGTACAGGGGGTTAGATACAGAGTAAAGCTCCCTCTACACTGTCCCATCAAACACTCCCAGGGCAGGTATAGCACGGGTTAGATACAGAGTAAAGCTCCCTCTACACTGTCCCATCACACACTCCCAGGGCAGGTATAGCACGGGTTAGATACAGAGTAAAGCTCTCTCTACACTGTCCCATCACACACTCCCAGGGCAGGTATAGCACGGGTTAGATACAGAGTAAAGCTCTCTCTACACTGTCCCATCACACACTCCCAGGGCAGGTATAGCACGGGTTAGATACAGAGTGCAGCTCCCTCTACACTGTCCCATCACACACTCCCAGGGCAGGTACAGGGGGTTAGATACAGAGTGCAGCTCCCTCTACACTGTCCCATCACACACTCCCAGGGCAGGTACAGGGGGTTAGATACAGAGTAAAGCTCTCTCTACACTGTCCCATCACACACTCCCAGGGCAGGTATAGCACGGGTTAGATACAGAGTGCAGCTCCCTCTACACTGTCCCATCACACACTCCCAGGGCAGGTACAGGGGGTTAGATACAGAGTGCAGCTCCCTCTACACTGTCCCATCACACACTCCCAGGGCAGGTACAGGGGGTTAGATACAGAGTAAAGCTCCCTCTACACTGTCCCATCAAACACTCCCAGGGCAGATACAGGGGGTTAGATACAGAGTGCAGCTCCCTCTACACTGTCCCATCACACACTCCCAGGGCAGGTATAGCACGGGTTAGATACAGAGTAAAGCTCTCTCTACACTGTCCCATCAAACACTCCCAGGGCAGGTACAGCACAGGTTAGATACAGAGTAAAGCTCCCTCTACACTGTCCCATCAAACACTCCCAGGGTAGGTACAGGGGGTTAGATACAGAGTAAAGCTCGCTCTACACTGTCCCATCAAACACTCCCAGGACAGGTACAGCACGGGTTAGATACAGAGTAAAACTCGCTCTACACTGTCCCATCAAACACTCCCAGGGCAGGTACAGCACGGGTTAGATACAGAGTAAAGCTCCCTCTACACTGTCCCATCACACACTCCCAGGGCAGGTACAGGGGGTTAGATACAGAGTAAAGCTCGCTCTACACTGTCCCATCACACACTCCCAGGGCAGTACAAGGGGTTAGATACAGAGTAAAGCTCGCTCTACACTGTCCCATCAAACACTCCCAGGGCAGGTACAGGGGGTGAGATACAGAGTAAAGCTCACTCTACACTGTCCCATCACACACTCCCAGGGCAGGTACAGCACGGGGTTAGATACAGAGTAAAGCTCTCTCTACACTGTCCCATCAAACACTCCCAGGGCAGGTACAGGGGGTTAGATACAGAGTAAAGCTCCCTCTACACTGTCCCATCAAACACTCCCAGGACAGGTACAGGAGGTTAGATACAGAGTAAAGCTCCCTCTACACTGTCCCATCAAACACTCCCAGGGCAGGTACAACACGGGTTAGATACAGAGTGCAGTCCAAACTAAACTAGCCCGAACCAATTGACAGTGTACCTAACACACTGTGACACCCGGTCCCAGAAGGGGAAAGGACAGTGTCTCAAACGCATTGTGACACCAGTTCCCAGAGGGGGAAAGGACAGTGTATCTAACACACTGTGACACCCGGTCCCAGAGGGGGAAAGGACACTGTATCTAATGCACTGTGACACCCGGTCCCAGAGGGGGAAAGGACAGTGTACCTAATGCGCTGTGACACCCGGTCCCAGAGGGGGAAAGGATAGTGTATCTAACGCACTGTGACACTTGGTCCCAGAGGGGGAAAGGACAGTGTATCTAATGCACTGTGACACCCGGTCCCAGAGAGGGAAAGGACAGTGTATCTAATGCACTGTGACACCCGGTCCCAGAGGGGGTAAAAACAGTGTATCTAACGCACTGTGACACCCGGTCCCAGAGGGGGAAAGGACAGTGTATCTAACGCACTGTGACACCCGGTCCCAGAGGGGGAAAGGACAGTGTATCTAACGCACTGTGACACTTGGTCCCAGAGGGGGAAAGGACAGTGTATCTAATGTACTGTGACATCCGGCCCCAGAGCGGGAAAGGAGTGTTGAGCGAGGTGGAACAAGCTCGACTATCTTGGTTCTCGTGTCTGTTGTCAATATGTGATGCTTGCAAACTTGGCAGTGCCTCCTAAATGAAAGCAGATGGCTCTCTGGAGCCTGCTCGAGGCCAGGGGCCAAAATAAAAATGTCTCTGTTGTGGATTTGGCTGCAGTTGAAGACTTCACTGGGGTAGTGTCACTCCCTGTGTTTTCCATTCTGAATGTTAGAATCATTAACAACAAAAGCCACTTGTATTTATACAGCGCTGTTAATATCGTAAAACGCCCTAAGGCGCTTCACAGGAGCGTTATCAAACATTTGACAGCAAGGCACATTCGGAGATATTGGGGCAGGTGACTAAGAGCTTGGCCAAAGAGGTGGGTCTTAAAGGGGAGCGAGAGAGTGAAGCAGAGAGGGTAAGAGAGAGAAATCCAGAGCTTGGGGCCTCGGCAACAGAAGGCAGTACCATCAATGGTGGTGCAATTAGAATCAGGGATGCTCAAGAGTGTTACATCTGTAATGCACTTATGAATGACTCCATGTGTTGTACTCAAACTGTAGTGACCTTTGTCCTTCATTCATAACTCCAGAGTGAGGCACAAGCATAGTGGGCAGCCTTTTATACCGGGCCCTGCACACCGATGCAGGTGAGCCTCAGGTCTCCCACCGCAGTGCCCTCTGGTGGACAGCCTCTGTCACAGGGGCAGGAAACCCCAGTCTCCACCAGTTGCACCCTCTAGTGGTGTCAGCATAGTATATACACAGTGTAAACCTCATTGACAGTACATCAGGTAACAAGTCTCCATCTTATACAACTATACAGTGACTGCACAGAGAGTATATCTAAAGTCCGCATATATAACAAAGAGGGCAGAATTGGTGGAGCGCAGATATCTCTGGGGGTTGTGGGGCTGGAGGAGATTGCAGAGATAGGGAGGGGCGAGGGTCATGGAAGGATCTGTAAACAAGGATGAGAATTTGATAATCGAGTCGTTGCCAGACCGGGAGTCAATGTAGGTCAGCGAGCGCAGGGGTGATGTGTGAGCGGGACTTGGTGCGAGTTAGGACACGGGGCAGCAGAATTTTGGGTGAGCTCAAGTTTACGGAGGGTGGAAAACGGGAGGGCAGCCAAGAGAACATTGGAATAGTCGAGTATAGAGGTAACAAAGGCATGGATGAGGGTTTCAGCAGGAGAAGAGCGGAGGCTGAGGTGGAAATGGGCGATGTTACGGAGGCGGAAGTGGGTGATCTTGGTGATGGAGAGGACATGGAGTTGGAAGTTCAACTCAGGGTCGAGTAGGCCGCCGAGGGTCAGGCCCAGCCTCAGACAGTGAGCAGTAACAAGCTGGCGATTGGCTGCTTTTCCTCTAACCCGCCTTGCTTTGCCCTTTGACCCAGGGCTCCGGGACAATTCGTCGCAGGATGATGATGGCAGAGGCTCCGCGGGATTCTCCCAGTTGCCCCCCACCGCGGCAGAGAGGCTGAACTCCAGCATCTCCACTGGGAAGGTGACCACCATCGCAGGTAGGGATCCTTCGCACCCCTTCCGGAGACGGGATGCAGGCTGAAGGGGGGGAGCAGGGGCTGGGACGGGAGCGAGCGAACGGAGTCAGCCACCAACTCGACAAAACATCAGAGCTGCTGAAACAGGCGAGCAGACTAAAAAGAACGCAAGCAAGAAAGCAGGAAAAGAAAGGAGGGAGGGAAAGAAAGGAAGGATATACTTGCATTGGAGGCAGTTCAGAGAAGGTTCACTCGGTTGATTCCGGGGATGAGGGGGTTGACTTATGAGGAAAGGTTGAGTAGGTTGGGCCTCTACTCATTGGAATTCAGAAGAATGAGAGGTGATCTTACCGAAACGTAAAAGATTATGAGGGGGCTTGACAAGGTGGATGCAGAGAGGATGTTTCCACTGATGGGGGAGACTAGAACTAGGGGCCATGGTCTTAGAATAAGGGGCCGCCCATTTAAAACTGAGATGAGGAGGAATTTCTTCTCTCAGAGGGTTGTAAATCTGTGGAATTCGCTGCCTCAGAGAGCTGTGGAAGCTGGGACATTGAATAAATTTAAGACAGAAATAGACAGTTTCTTAAACGATGCAGGGATAAGGGGGCGGGCAGGGAAGTGGAGCTGAGTCCCTGATCGTATTAAACGGCAGAGCAGGCTCGAGGGGCCAAATGGCCGACTCCTGTTCCTATTTCTTATGTTCTTGTGAAAGAAAGGAGGGAAAGTGAGTGCAATGTCTATATAGCTCCACCCAGTGGACTGCTGCGGCATTGCAAGAGTAAACAGGTCAGGTCATCTGACAGGGTTCCTGAAGTTATCAGCCATCTTGGAGCCTGTGTGTTTGTGAGGTCGTACCGAAAACATAACGGCGAGAACGATAGAAATGAGGACAAGAACGAGAAGAGGAAAAGAAAGAGAGCAGGGAAAGAAAGGAAGGAGGAAAAAAAGAAAGGAGGAAAAGAAATAAAGGATGAAAGAAAAGCCCATGGGATTAAAGGGGCAATGAAAGCGTGGAGACAAAATTGGCCAAAGGTTAGAAAGCAGAGAGTAGAGGTGAACGGTTGTTTCTCAGACAGGAGCGAAGTATACAGTGGTGTTCGGTATTAGGACAGCTGCTCTTTTGTGATATATATTAATGACCTGGACTTGGGTACACAGACCATAATTTCAACAGTTGCAGTTGACACGAAACTCGAGAATGTGGTGAATAATGAGGACAGTAACAGGCTTCAGGAGGACATAGACAGATTGGTGAAGTGGGCAGACAAATGGCAGATACAATTTATCGCAGAGAAGTGTGAAACGACAAATATTGGTAGAAAGAATGAGGAGAGGTCATATAAATGAAATGGTACAATTTTAAAGGGTTACAGGAACAGAGGGGTGTACGTACACAAATCTTTGAAGGTGGCAAGACAATTTGAGAAAGCTTTTTTAAAAAGCCTATGGCATCCTTGGCTTTATTAATAGGGTCATGGAGCACAAAAGCAAGGAAATGATGATAAATCTTTATGAATCACTGGTTTGGCCACAACTGTAGAAGTGAAACTTAGAAAATAGGTGCAGGTGCAGGCCATTCGGCCCTTCGAGCCTGCACCACCATTCAATAAGATCATGGCTGATCATTCACCTCAGTACCCCTTTCCTGCTTTCTCTCCATACCCCGATCCCTTTAGCCGTAAGGGCCACATCTAACTCCCTCTTGAATATATCTAATGAACTGGTCTCAACAACGTTCTGTGGTAGAGAATTCCACAGGTTCACAACTCTCTGAGTGAAGAAGTTTCTCCTCATCTCGGTCCTAAATGGCTTACCCCTTATCCTTAGACTCTGACCCCTGGTTCTGGACTTCCCCAACATTGGGAACATTCTATCCGCATCCAACCTGTCCAGTCCTGTCAGAATTTTATATGTTTCTATGAGATCCCCCGCTCATTCTTCTAAATTCCAGTGAATAAAGGCCCAGTCGTTCCAGGCTCTCCTCATATGTCAGTCCCGCCATCCCGGGAATCAGTCTAGTGAACCTTCGCTGCACTCCCTCAATAGCAAGAATGTCCTTCCTCAGATTAGGAGACCAAAACTGTACACAATATTCCAGGTGAGGCCTCACCAAGGCCCTGTACAACTGTAGCAACACCTCCCTGCCCCTGTACTCAAATCCTCTCGCTATGAAGGCCAACATACCATTTGCCTTCTTCACCGCCTGCTGTACCTGCATGCCAACTTTCAATGACTGATGTACCAGGTCTCGCTGCACCTCCCTTTCTCCTAATCTGTCACCATTCAGATAATATTCTGCCTCCCTGTTTTTGCCACCAAAGTGTGTTCAATTCTGGGTACCACACGTTAGGAAGGATGTCAAGGCCTCAGAAAAGGTGCAGTAGAGGAACAGAGGGACCTTGGAGAGCAGGTCCACAGATCCCTGAAGGTAGCAGGCCAGGTGGATAAGGTGGTTAAGAAGGCATACGGAATACTTGGCTTCATTAGCCGAGGCATAGAATACAAGAGCAGGGAGGTTATGCTTGAACTGTATAAACCACTGGTTAGGCCACAGCTGGAGTACTGCGTGCAGTTCTGGTCACCACATTACAGGAAGGACGTGATTGTACGGGAGAGGGTTTTTATGTTTTTTTGGGGGGGTTTAATTTGTTTTTTTGCCACTCGCAGGAGATCGCATGGCTTAGGGTGGCGTGGAGTATAAAATGTTGCGATACATGGGGTGTCGCAGTTGTGTGGGGCGGACTGGTTGGGCCGGGTGCTCTTTACCTGTCCGCCATGGTTCATTGTTCATAGGTTTATATGTAACCTTCAGGGCTGATGACCGAGGGCCGTGTGGCTCTTTGTCGGCCGGCGCGGGACACGATGGGCCCAAATGGCCTCCTTCTGCGCTGTAAATTTCTATGTTTCTCGAAGAGATTTACGAGGGTGTTGCCGGGAGTGGAGAATTTCAGCTATGAGTAAAGTTTGGATAGGCTGGGGTTGTTTTCTTTGGAACAGAGGAGGCTGAGGGGACACCTCATTGAGGTGTATAAAATTATGAGGGGCCTGGATAGAGTGAATAGGAAGGACCTATTTCCCTTAGCAGAGGGGTCAACAACCAGGGGACATAGATTTAAAGTAATTGTTCGAAGGTTTAGAGGGGATTTGAGGGGAAATGTCTTCACCCAGAGGGTGGTGGGGGTCTGGAACTCACGGCCTGAAAGGGTGGTAGAGGCAGAAACCCTCACCACATTTAAAAAGTACTTGAAAAAGTGTCGTAACCTGCAGGGCTATGGACCAAGAGCTGGAAAGTGGAATTAGGCTGGATAGCTCTTTGTCGGCCGGCACGGACACGATGGGCCGAAATGGCCTCCTTCTGTGCTGTAAACTTCTATGATTCGAAGAGATTTACGAGAATGGTGCAAGGGAAGACTTGCATTGGAGGCTGTTCAGAGAAGGTTCACTCGGTTGATTCCGGAGATGAGGGGGTTGACTTATGAAGATAGGTTGAGCAGGTTGGGCCTATACACATTGGCGTTGAGAAGAATGAGAGGTGATCTCATTGAAACTTATAAAGATAATGAGGGGGCTCGACAAGGTGGATGCAGAGAGAATGTTTCCCCTCGTGGGGGAATCTAGAACTAGGGGCACAGTTTCGGTATAAGGGGCCACCCATTTAAAACTGAGATGAGGAGGAATTTCTTCTCAGAGAGGGTTGTAAATCTGTGGAATTCTCTGCTCCAGAGAGCTGTGGAGGCTGGGTCATTGAATATATTTAAGGCGGAAATAGACAGATTTTTGAGCGATAAGGGAGTAAAGGGTTGTGGGGAGCAGGCGGGGAAGTGGAGCTGAGTCCATGATCGGATCAGCCGTGATCTTATTAAATGGCGGAGCAGGCTCGAGGGGTCGTATGGCCGACTCCTGTTCCTATTTCTTATGTTCTTAAGAAGGATTTCAGTTACATGAAGAGACAGGAGAAGCTGGGGTTGTTCTCCTCAGAGCAGAGAAGGTTAAGGGGAGAGTGACCAGAATGGTACCGGGGATGGGGAACTTCAGTTACATGGGGAGACTGGAGAAGCTGGGATTGTTCTCCTTAGAGCAGAGAAGGTTAAGGGGAGAGTGACCAGAATGGTACCGGGGATGGGCAACTTCAGTTACATGGGGAGACTGGAGAAGCTGGGGTTGTTCTCCTTAGAGCAGAGAAGGTTACGGGGAGAGTGACCAGAATGGTACCAGGGATGGGGAACTTCAGTTACATGGGGAGACTGGAGAAGCTGGGATTGTTCTCCTTAGAGCAGAGAAGGTTAAGGGGAGAGTGACCAGAATGGTACCAGGGATGGGGAACTTCAGTTACATGGGGAGACTGGAGAAGCTGGGGTTGTTCCCCTTAGAGCAGAGAAGGTTAAGGGGAGAGTGACCAGAATGGTACCAGGGATAGGGAACTTCAGTTACATGGGGAGACTGGAGAAGCTGGGGTTGTTCCCCTTAGAGCAGAGAAGGTTAAGGGGAGAGTGACCAGAATGGTACCAGGGATGGGGAACTTCAGTTACATGGGGAGACTGGAGAAGCTGGGGTTGTTCTCCTTAGAGCAGAGAAGGTTAAGAGAGTTAATAGAGGTGTCAAAATCATGAAGGGTTTTGATAGAGTAAACAGGGAGAAACAGTTTCCATTGGCCGAATGGTCGGTAGCCAGAGGACACAGATTTAAGGTGGTTGGCAAAAGAACCAGAGGCGACATGAGAAAATATTTATATTTTTTTTTACGCGAGTATGGGATGTACTGCCTGAAAGGGCGGTGGAAGTAGATTCAATAGTATCTTTCAAAAGAGATTTGGATAAAGTTGCAAGGCTATGGGGAAAGATCAGGGGAGTGGGTTGGAATGGGATTCCAAACAACACGGTGGGCCTAACTGTCTTATTCTGTATCATTCTAATTCTATGATTCTAAGAAAGGAAGGAGGAAGCTCCCACAAACAGAAATGTGATAAATGATCAGATAATCGGCTTTTTATTGATGGTGGTTGAGGGATAAATATTGGCCCCAGGACACAGCGGAGAAATCCCCCTGCTCTTCTTTGATATAACATTGTGGGATTATACATCCACCAGAGAGTGCAGACGGGGCCCTCGAGTTTAAAGTCTCATCCCGAAAGACGTGCCTCTGACAGTGCGCCGCTCCCTCAGTACTGCCCCTCCGACAGTGCAGCGCTCCCTCAGTACTGCCCCTCCGACAGTGCAGCACTCCCTCAGTACTGCCCCTCCGAAGTGCAGCGCTCCCTCAGTACTGGCAACGAGGGGAGTGCGGGGATGTTCTGTATTTGACTATGGATCCAAAGTTAAAAGAACATTGATTCAGGAAGAGCTCCCCACTAACTGGTCACATAGCTCTGGCTCAGTGGGTCTCTCTCTCTGTCGTCTCTGAGTCAGAAGGTCATAGGTTTGAGTCCCACACACTCCAGAGACTCAAGTCACATTATCCAGGCCGACACTCCCCAATTGCCAGTAGTGAGGGAGTGCTGCACTGTAGGAGGTGCCATCTTTCGGATGAGACGATAAAACCGAGGGACCCGACCGCCCTCTGGGGTGGATGTAAAAGATGCTACGCTCATTACTGGATGAGGAGCAAGTGGGTTTCCCCCAGTATCCTGGGGCCAATATTTATCCCTTAGCCAACGCCACTGTTAAAAAATTAACTTCATTTACCTCATTGATGCTTGTGGGATCTTGCCATGCAATTGGCTGCTAGGTTTCCCTGCAGTTAAAAGAGTAATTCACTGGCTATGAAGGGCTTCGGGAGATGATCGATCAATGCAAGTTCGGTCGGTAAGGCTAGTCTGAGGCCTGAAGTGATGTGGTGCCATCGCAGCTTGGGGCCTGGTCTGTCAAGGATGTGGTTCAGTCCGGGGCCTGTTATAGCAGGCTTGTTACAGCCTGGGGCCAGGTGTGTCAGGGCCCGTCAAAGCCTGGGGCCTGGTGTGTCAGGGCCTGTCACAGCCTGGGGCCTGGTGTGTCAGGGCCTGTCACAGCCTGGGGCCTGGTGTGTCAGGGCCTGTCACAGCCTGAGGACTGGTGTGTCAGGGCCCGTCACAGCCTGGGGCCTGGTGTGTCAGGGCCTGTCACAGCCTGGGGCCTGATGCAGCCTGTGCTGGGACCTGGCAAGCTCCATCATGTTGGGAGTTATGCTCTTCCATTCCCTGCTCCTGATTGATCCTCACTCTTTGTTTCCTCACGTTGTTTTGCAGCCTGGGTGATGTACACTGCCATGGCCATCTTTGTTACCATTGCCATCATCATTCTTTATCATCTACGGAAGAGGTACGGAACTGTGGGCCAGGCAAAGGATGAGGGGGATCGGGGACTGATTAACCAGGCATTAAATACACTGTCCTTTCCCCCTCTGGGACCGGGTGTCACAGTGCATTAAATACACTGTCCTTTCCCCCTCTGGGACCGGGTGTCACAGTGCATTAGATACACTGTCCTTTCCCCCTCTGGGACCGGGTGTCACAGTGCGTTAGATACACTGTCCTTTCCCCCTCCGGGACCGGGTGTCACAGTGCGTTAGATACACTGTCCTTTCCCCCTCTGGGACCGGGTGTCACAGTGTGTTAGATACACTGTCCTTTCCCCCTCTGGGACCGGGTGTCACAGTGCGTTAGATACACTGTCCTTTCCACCTCTGGGACCAGGTGTCACAGTGCGTTAGATACACTGTCCTTTCCACCTCTGGGACCGGGTGTCACAGTGCGTTAGATACACTGTCCTTTCCCCCTCTGGGACCGGGTGTCACAGTGTGTTAGATACACTGTCCTTTCCCCCTCTGGGACCGGGTGTCACAGTGCGTTAGATACACTGTCCTTTCCCCCTCTGGGACCGGGTGTCACAGTGCGTTAGATAAACTGTCCTTTCCCCCTCTGGGACCGGGTGTCACAGTGTGTTAGATACACTGTCCTTTCCCCCTCTGGGACCGGGTGCCACAGTGCATTAGATACACTGTCCTTTTTTCCCTCTGAGGGCGTGTTACCGTCTGGGGCCTGGGTTAGGGATACTGCTCGCGCTGAGGAACTGCGTTGGGTGAGTGGCGGGTGGGCTTAGTCCCACAATCGGGTGAGATTGCCTAACTCAGTACTAGGCCAGTGATTAAACCTTGGCCTTTCCTACTCTGTTGTAGCCCGATTTTGGTGCTTTTATTTTGCTAATCGTTGGCCCTCCGCCCCTTTCAGAACCTGCCTCTTTGTGCAGAAGAAAACCACAGCTGGGGTCGTCGTGATCCGGAGGCAGAAGGGCCGGTGCCACTGTCCGGCAGGTGAGGCCTGGTCGGTGGCCTACAAGCACACCAGGGTGGTGATCTGCAGCGACGGCAGAGGAGAGGATGACCGGAGTGAGTACGTCTGCTTCTGCGAGGGTTACAACAATCTATCAGCCACCAACCAGTCCTCCCTCAAGTCTCTCATCTCCACCAGCTAACCGAGATGACCTTTCTTGCGTGACCGAGATGATGGCGCAATGACTACTGCTTGCAGACACTTGGGGCAACTCCAGCCATTTTGAGGGGAGGCCCTCTCAAGTTGCTGGTTACCCCCCACCCCCACCACCAGCCTGTGTCCCCCTCCCCACTCCACAAGGACACGGATCCAACATCCCAACGGCATCCAAAGTGGAGGGGGACAATCCTTCGATTGTCCAAGGATTGGCCCAGCCATCGCTCTCCTGGTCCAAAATCTTCTTCAACTCTCTTCGCCGGCTCCCAGTTGGGAGTTCCAGGGCCACGAGGTCTCCCGGTCTGCCTTCCCTTCCCCGAGGGCCCGGTGTTGGGTTTTCAACAGTGGGTGGGAAAGACAGTGCAGTCCTCCCGACTGGGAAGAACGCCCACTTCCGAGGTCCCAAGGCGACTGAGCTCCTCGGCACCTGACTGGGGTTCTCGAGAGCTCCCTGCAGCTCCTGTGTTTCTTCCTCTGGCTCTTCTCCGAAGACTTTGACCACAACTTTCTGCAAGAAACGACGGTGGACATTTTGACGTCTCTCTCTCTCTCTCTGAACCGTTTATATTGACCCTTTTTACAGCAAAGGAACCCGTCGTCTTGGGAACCGTGGATTTCCGATGGTCCTCTTTCTCGCTCTTCGGGAATGGATAGGAATGCTCAGGACTTTGCATTCGAAAAGCAATTGTCGGTGGGGGAGGCGCTGAGCTCACGGACTCTAGCACACTCTGGAACAGACTGGGCATGCGGGAATCTCCCGGACCTACGATTTGCATCCTTATCCAGCCAACCGTATTATTCTGATGTGAAGTTGCCCTGCCTCACATTGGCGAGGGTGAGACCCATCCATCTCGGTTGGCCATGTGCCAGAATGCGTGATGGTCCTCCTTTGGAGTGTCAACTGGGGTGAGGGGTCAAACCAACCTGCCCTGGTTTTCGGGAGGTTGGTGGGGTGGGGCGGAAAGGGGTGGATGCCACTTCAGCAGTCAGCATGGGCTGGGGTAATGAGGTCCAGCCTACGGTTGATGGTTGCTCCCCTAGCCCCAATCAAGAGAGGGCCTGCTGTGAAGCAGAGCGAACGTTTCCCAGATGCCCAGCTGGGTTGGGGTGGTCGAGATGGGCGAGCTTGTGTTGGCGGACCCAGGACATTGGAGGGCGAGTTGATTCAATGCGAGACCCCACCCCAATCTTGTACGCCAACGTCGGAAAGGGGGGCCTGGAGGTGAGGTGCGAGGCAGCGAGCCATCCCACTCTCCTCCAACTCAGAGGATGAGCAAGAGTGAGATACCAACTTCCAGTCCCAGTCTGGCACAGGAGGGGGATGACACATGTCCTAGACAAGGGAGTTTGGGTAACAGAGGGAGCCGGATGTCCCTCTTCCTGGTGCTAATCTCAGACCCATGTCGGGGGCGGGAGGTGGGGTGGGGAGTTACCCACTCCCTAAACCACAAGCTCAACCAAATGGCCAAATTGGGGAATCGGATACGGGCGGGTCCTCTCTTTCTCTCAGGCATGGACTGCTATGTTGGACTGGGACAGGAACCCAGGAAATTACCTGGGGAAAGGTAGAGATTGGCGTGACATCCGGGCACTGTCTGAATCTGGGGACAGTATCACAGCTGTGAACCCTCTCAGCTATCTGAGGGGATTTACATAGCGAGTGGTGGATACGGGAGGTTCATTGACACATCATCCACCTGAACCCCTCGATTAGATTCCAGTCTGTAACTCACTCCCGGGTATCTGTTATTCTATATATAAACCCACCCGAACCCCTCGATTAGATTCCAGCCTGTAACTCACTCCCGGGTATCTGTTATTCTATATATAAACCCCCCAGACCCCTCGATTAGATTCCAGTCTGTAACTCACTCCCGGGTATCTGTTATTCTATATATAAACCCCCCCGAATACCTCGATTAGATTCCAGCCTGTAACTCACTCCCGGGTATCTGTTATTCTATATATAAACCTACCCGAACCCCTCGATTAGATTCCAGCCTGTAACTCACTCCCGGGTATCTGTTAATCTATATATAAACCCACCCGAACGCCTCGATTAGATTCCAGCCTGTAACTCACTCCCGGGTATCTGTTATTCTATATATAAACCCACCCGAACCCCTCGATTAGATTCCAGCCTGTAACTCACTCCCGGGTATCTGTTATTCTATATATAAACCCACCCGAACCTCTCGATTAGATTCCAGCCTGTAACTCACTCCCGGGTATCTGTTAATCTATATATAAACCCACCCGAACCCCTCGATTAGATTCCAGCCTGTAACTCACTCCCGGGTATCTATTATTCTATATATCAACCCCCAAACCCCTCGATTAGATTCCAGCCTGTAACTCACTCCCAGGTATCTATTATTCTATATATAAACCCCCCGAACCCATCGATTAGATTCCAGCCTGTAACTCACTCCCGGGTATCTGTTATTCAATATATAAACCCCTGAACCCCTCGATTAGATTACAGCCTGTAACTCACTGCTGGGTATCTGTTATTCTATATATAAACCCCCCCGAACCCCTCGATTAGATTACAGCCTGTAACTCACTCCCAGGTATCTATTATTCTATATATAAACCCCCCGAACCCATCGATTAGATTCCAGCCTGTAACTCACTCCCGGGTATCTGTTAATCTATATATAAACCCACCCGAACGCCTCGATTAGATTCCAGCCTGTAACTCACTCCCGGGTATCTGTTATTCTATATATAAACCCACCCGAACCCCTCGATTAGATTCCAGCCTGTAACTCACTCCCGGGTATCTGTTATTCTATATATAAACCCACCCGAACCTCTCGATTAGATTCCAGCCTGTAACTCACTCCCGGGTATCTGTTAATCTATATATAAACCCACCCGAACCCCTCGATTAGATTCCAGCCTGTAACTCACTCCCGGGTATCTATTATTCTATATATCAACCCCCAAACCCCTCGATTAGATTCCAGCCTGTAACTCACTCCCAGGTATCTATTATTCTATATATAAACCCCCCGAACCCATCGATTAGATTCCAGCCTGTAACTCACTCCCGGGTATCTGTTATTCAATATATAAACCCCTGAACCCCTCGATTAGATTACAGCCTGTAACTCACTGCTGGGTATCTGTTATTCTATATATAAACCCCCCCGAACCCCTCGATTAGATTACAGCCTGTAACTCACTCCCAGGTATCTGTTATTCTATATATAAACCCCCCGAACCCATCGATTAGATTCCAGCCTGTAACTCACTCCCGGGTATCTGTTAATCTATATATAAACCCACCCGAACGCCTCGATTAGATTCCAGCCTGTAACTCACTCCCGGGTATCTGTTATTCTATATATAAACCCACCCGAACCCCTCGATTAGATTCCAGCCTGTAACTCACTCCCGGGTATCTGTTATTCTATATATAAACCCACCCGAACCTCTCGATTAGATTCCAGCCTGTAACTCACTCCCGGGTATCTGTTAATCTATATATAAACCCACCCGAACCCCTCGATTAGATTCCAGCCTGTAACTCACTCCCGGGTATCTATTATTCTATATATCAACCCCCAAACCCCTCGATTAGATTCCAGCCTGTAACTCACTCCCAGGTATCTATTATTCTATATATAAACCCCCCGAACCCATCGATTAGATTCCAGCCTGTAACTCACTCCCGGGTATCTGTTATTCAATATATAAACCCCTGAACCCCTCGATTAGATTACAGCCTGTAACTCACTGCTGGGTATCTGTTATTCTATATATAAACCCCCCCGAACCCCTCGATTAGATTACAGCCTGTAACTCACTGCTGGGTATCTGTTATTCTATATATAAACGCCCCGAATCCCTCGATTAGATTCCAGCCTGTAACTCACTCCCGGGTATCTGTTATTCTATATATAAACCCCCCAGACCCCTCGATTAGATTCCAGTCTGTAACTCACTCCCGGGTATCTGTTATTCTATATATAAACCCCCCGAATACCTCGATTAGATTCCAGCCTGTAACTCACTCCCGGGTATCTGTTATTCTATATATAAACCTACCCGAACCCCTCGATTAGATTCCAGCCTGTAACTCACTCCCGGGTATCTGTTAATCTATATATAAACCCACCCGAACGCCTCGATTAGATTCCAGCCTGTAACTCACTCCCGGGTATCTGTTATTCTATATATAAACCCACCCGAACCCCTCGATTAGATTCCAGCCTGTAACTCACTCCCGGGTATCTGTTATTCTATATATAAACCCACCCGAACCTCTCGATTAGATTCCAGCCTGTAACTCACTCCCGGGTATCTGTTAATCTATATATAAACCCACCCGAACCCCTCGATTAGATTCCAGCCTGTAACTCACTCCCGGGTATCTATTATTCTATATATCAACCCCCAAACCCCTCGATTAGATTCCAGCCTGTAACTCACTCCCAGGTATCTATTATTCTATATATAAACCCCCCGAACCCATCGATTAGATTCCAGCCTGTAACTCACTCCCGGGTATCTGTTATTCAATATATAAACCCCTGAACCCCTCGATTAGATTACAGCCTGTAACTCACTGCTGGGTATCTGTTATTCTATATATAAACCCCCCCGAACCCCTCGATTAGATTACAGCCTGTAACTCACTGCTGGGTATCTGTTATTCTATATATAAACGCCCCGAATCCCTCGATTAGATTCCAGCCTGTAACTCACTCCTGCATATTTGTTATTCTATATATAAATCCCCCTCACCCCTCGATTAGATTCCAGCCTATAACTCATTCCTGGGTATCCGTTATTCTGTATATAAACCCCTCGATTAGATTCCAGCCTGTAACTCACTCCCTGGTAACTGTTAATTCTGTATGTACCTTCCCCCCCCCCCCATTAGATTCCAGTCCGTAACTGGCTCCTGTGGTTCATTCCCTCACTGAAATCACTCTGTTATCTGGGCTCCTCCACTTAATCCAATTATGCGGTGATTCAGAATTTGAGTGACTGATTCTGACTCAATACTTCTGATCCGTCTCAGATCAGCCGTGGTCTTATTGAATGGTGGAGCAGGCTCAAGGGGCCAACTGGCCGACTCCTGCTCCTATTTCTTATGTTCTCCCATTCCCTCACAGCCTGCATCTATCTCAGACAATAACATATGGATCAGTTGGGGAAATCTCTCTGCCACACCCTCGGTGATGTTTGATCATGGGCGAGTGCAGCAAGGCGGATTGAACGGCTCTATTAGTTACTCTTGCACGAACTGAATGTACTCAGGGTGCTTTGCTACAAGTTATTTATTAAAGATTCACTTGCAATCGATCTGTCCGGGTGTCTTACATCTCCTTGTGCCGAAATGCTTGTTTACTAAAAGGTTTCAATCATTTACAGGGACTACGGGCAAAGAGCAGGGGAGTGGAATTAATTGGCCAGCTCTTTGATGGGCTGAATGGCTGGCCTCCTTCTGTGCTGTCTCGTTCTATGATTCTATCGATGTGGCATCGAAGGGTTGCCAACTTTGGTTGCGTGTATTCCTGGAGGTCTCATCACATAACACGGGGAAGTCACATGTTTGACAAATTTGCTGGAGTTCTTTGAGGATGTAACGAACAGGGTGGATAAAGGGGAACCAGTGGATGTGGTGTATTTGGACTTCCAGAAGGTATTTGACAAAGTGCCACATAAAAGGTTACTGCACAAGATAAAAATTCACGGGGGTGGGGGTAATATATTAGCATGGATAGAGGATTGGCTAACTTACAGAAAACAGAGAGTCGGGATAAATGGGTCATTCTCTGGTTGGCAACCAGTAACTAGTGGGGTGCTGCAGGGATCAGTGCTGGGACCCCAATTATTTACAATCTATATTAACGACTTGGAAGATGGGACTGAGTGTAACGTAGCCAAGTTTGCTGACGATACAAATATGGGAGGAAAAGCAATGTGTGAGGAGGACACAACAAATCTGCAAAAGGACATAGGCAGGCTAAGTGAGTGGACAAAAATTTGGCAGATGGAGTATAATGTTGGAAAGTGTGAGGTCATGTACTTTAGCAGAAAAAAAATCAAAGAGCAAGTTATTATTTAAATGGAGAAAGATTGCAAAGTGCCGCAGTACAGCTGGACCTGGGAGTACTTGAGCATGAAACACAAAAAGATAATATGCAGGTACAGCAAGTGATCAGGAAGGCCAATGGTATCTTGGCCTTTATTGCAAAGGGGATGGAATATAAAAGCGGGGAAGTCTTGCTACAGCTATATAGAGTATTGGTGAGACCACACCTGGAATACCGCGTTCAGTTTTGGTCTCCATATTTACGAAAGAATATACTTGCTTTGGAGGCAGTTCAGGGAAGGTTCACTAGGTTGATTCCGGAGATGAGGGGATCGACTTATGAGGAAAGGTTGAGTAGGTTGGGCCTCTACTCACTGGAATTCAGAAGAATGAGAGGTGATCTTATTGAAACATGTAAGATTATGAGGGGGCTTGACAAGGTGGATGCAGAGAGGATGTTTCCACTGATGGGGGAGACTAGAACTAGAGGGCATGATCTTAGAATAAGGGGCCGCCCATTTAACACTGAGATGGGGAGAAATTTCTTCTCTCAGAGGGTTGTAAATCTGTGACATTCGCTGCCTCAGAGAGCTGTGGAGGCTGGGTCATTGAATAAATTTAACACAGAAATAGACAGCTTCTTAAATGATAAGGGGATAAGGGGTTATGGGGAGCGGGCGGGGAAGTGGACCTGAATCCATGATCTTATTAAATGATGGAGCAGGCTCAAGGGGCCACATGGCCTACTCCTGTTCCTATTTCTTATGTTCTTGTGACCTCCTGCTGACACCCGCCCCCACACTGCCACCATTGGTCGCACGATGAGGGGCTTCAGTTATGGGAGATGTTGGAAAAGTTAGGACTGTTCTCCTTGGAACGGAGAAGGTTAAGAGGTGACCTAATAGATGTGCTAACGATGGAGAGGGGTAGATGGAGAAGAACGATTCCCTCTGGCGGGTGGGGCAATAATGGATGTAAAATCACTGGCAATAGATCCAGAGGGGAGATGAGGAGAAATGTTTCACTGGGAGAGTTGCGGGGATCTGGAACGCTCGACCTGGGAAGATGCTGGAAGCTGGGTCCATGAATCACTTTTTGGGATTGGGACGGGTTCACGAGGATGGGGAACTGACAGGGTTTACGGACACAAAGCGGGATGTGGGACTAACCACCACTGCTCTTTCACAGAGCCGGCACAGGCAGGGTGAGCCGAGTGGCCTCCTTCTGTGCAGTACGTTTCGAGGACACCTCCATCCACACACTGCCCCGCCTTCCCAGGCCCATTTGAAAGCTTATTGGACCATTCTTGGCTATCAGGCAAAGCAACCTTGTTTCCCCCATAGAATCCTACAGTATAGAAGGGGGCCATTCGGCCCATCGTGCTTGTGCCGGCTCTTTGAAACAGCGATCCGATTAGGCCCACTCCTGCCTGCTCTTTCCCTGGAGCTCTCTAAATTTTCTCCATTTCAAGTATTTAACCAATTCCCTTTTGAAAGTTACTATTGAATCTGCTTCCTTTCAGGCAACGCATTCCTGATCAGAACAACTCGTTGTGTCAAAAAGCGATTTATCTCACCTCTGGTTCTTTTGTCAATTACCTTAAATCTGTGTCCGCTGGTTACCAACCCTTCTGCCAGTGGAAACAATTTCTCCTCATTTACTCCATTAAAACTGTTGTATTTTTGGACACCACGATTTAACCTCCCCTTAACCTTCTCTGCTCTAAGGAGAACAACCCCAGCTTCTCCAGTCTCCCAATGTAACTGAAGTTCCCCATCCCCGGTACCATTCTGGTCACTCTCCCCTTAACCTTCTCTGCTCTAAGGAGAACAACCCCAGCTTCTCCAGTCTCCCCATATAACTGAAGTTCCCCATCCCTGGTACCATTCTGGTCAATCTCCCCTTAACCTTCTCTGCTCCAAGGAGAACAATCCCAGCTTCTCCAGTCTCCCCATGTAACTGAAGTTCCCCATCCCTGGTACCATTCTGGTCACTCTCCCCTTAACCTTCTCTGCTCTAAGGAGAACAACCCCAGCTTCTCCAGTCTCCCCATATAACTGAAGTTCCCCATCCCTGGTACCATTCTGGTCAATCTCCCCTTAACCTTCTCTGCTCCAAGGAGAACAATCCCAGCTTCTCCAGTCTCCCCATGTAACTGAAGTTCCCCATCCCTGGTACCATTCTGGTCACTCTCCCCTTAACCTTCTCTGCTCTAAGGAGAACAACCCCAGCTTCTCCAGTCTCCCCATGTAACTGAAGCTCCCCATCCCTGGTACCATTCTGGTCACTCTCCCCTTAACCTTCTCTGCTCCAAGGAGAACAATCCCAGCTTCTCCAGTCTCCCCATGTAACTGAAGTTCCCCATCCCTGGTCCATTCTGGTCACTCTCCCCTTAACCTTCTCCGCTCTTTCAGCTACTCACCTCGGAGTCAGAAGGTTGTGGGCTCAAGTTCCACTCCAGGGACTTGAGCACAAAAAAAAAATCTCGGCTAACCCCCCAGTGCAGTGCTGAAGGAGTGCTGCACTGTCGGAGGAGCTGACCTTCGGATGAGACGTTAAACTGAGATCCCATCTTCTCTCTCAAATGGACGTAAAAGATTCAAAGAAGAGCAGGGAGTTCTCCCCGGTGTCCTGAGGCCAATATTTATCCCTCAATCAACATCACAAAAACAGATTATCTGGTCATTATCACAGTGCTGTGTGTGGGAGCTTGCTGTGCGCAAATTAGCTGCCGCGTTTCCCACATTACAACAGTGACTACACTCCAAAAGTACTTCATTGGCTGCAAAGCACTTTGGGACGTCCGGTGGTCGTGAAAGGCACTACAGAAATGCAAGTCTTTCTTCTCGAAGGAGAACAGCCCCAGCTTCAATATTTTTGCAACTAATAAACAGAAGTATCAGAAGAAATGTAAAAAAAAACAACATTAATGGCTTATCTCCTGTGTGTTGCTCGTTGCAATGACCTGGATATTAATCCTCAATTCAAGACAATCTTGGCCACCCTGCACCTCACGGGAACGCTCATTCAGCCCGAACACACAGCGTCAGCACACCCTGATGCTGCCCATGCAGAACTCATGTACCTGGACAGCGATCGGGAGCACGAACTCTGGCTGAATATCCGCTCCCATCATCATCATCACAGGCAGTCCCTTGAGTCGAGGATGACTTGCTTCCACGCCAAAAAGTTCACAGGTGTTTCAATGATGGACCTAAAATTTCAGGTTCGAACTAAATCCTGAAGGGCGGAAGATGCCTGTGGGTGGATTTTTTTAACGTGGGGTGACCGTTGCACACCAGCCACCACACGGCTTTGACAGAGCTCGGTCTTGGTCCAGTGGCAAGGATTACCCAAGACGGCTGGAGACCAGCTCGGCTGCACGGACCCAGTGCGCACACATATATCGCACAGTGTGGGCTGGGCCCGTGCTGCCCCCTGGGCCCTCGCCTCTTCTGGGTCCCCGAACTCGCGCCTCTCCTGGGCCCCGATCACGCCCCTCTACAATCTCTCGCCGCTCCTTCGGCCCGATCTTGCCGCGAGTGCAGTACCTGCCCCACGCTCCAATCACCGACTATGAGACTGATTGTAATCTGTATGCCTGATGGCGTTCGGGTCAGCTAACACATCATGAGGGCGAGAATACAGACTGGGCCTTTCCTGCTCTCTGTGTGTGTGTGTGTGTGTGTGTCGGGAGCGGGGGCTCAGACCCTCCCCGGGAGGCAGGACAACTGGATCTGAGCAACATGCGAGCCCTGTCGATTCAACAGCTGTGTGCGGTTGCCGGTGGGAAGGCCAGATGTTCCTGGTCCCTCTGCGGGAACGCCTGCTTCCGTGTGCGCATCTCATTTCCTCCAACATGTTTGAGAACATAATCATTGGCACCTGGAGGAGGAGTGGAAGGAGAGAGTAAAGGGGAAACCCATTATTTAACCACAGCACATTAGAGGCGCAGGTGGAAGAGGGGAGCCCGAGGGAAAGTTCGGTTCCCGAAAGGAGCTGCAGCCACCACATTAAAAGAGCAATTCCTGGCGAGAGGCAGCTGGGAATTTCTTCACCTTCAGGCAAAGGCACCACTCCCAGTCTACAGATTAAAGCACACTTCATCAATCATACAGCTGTCAATCCCTTCACTAAACAAACCTGGGTGTTAGATACACTGTCCTTTCCCCCTCTGGGACTGGGTGTCACAGTGTGTTCGATACACTGTCCTTTCCCCCTCTGGGACCGGGTGTCACAGTGTGTTAGATACACTGTCCTTTCCCCCTCTGGGACCGGGTGTCACAGTGTGTTAGATACACTGTCCTTTCCCCCTCTGGGACCGGGTGTCACAGTGTGTTAGATACACTGTCCTTTCCCCCTCTGGGACCAGGTGTCACAGTGTGTTAGATACACTGTCCTTTCCCCCTCTGGGACCGGGTGTCACAGTGTGTTAGATACACTGTCCTTTCCCCCTCTGGGACCGGGTGTCACAGTGTGTTAGATACACTGTCCTTTCCACCTCTGGGACCGGGTGTCACAGTGTGTTAGATACACTGTCCTTTCCCCCTCTGGGACCGGGTGTCACAGTGTGTTAGATACACTGTCCTTTCCCCCTCTGGGACCGTGTGTCACAGTGTGTTAGATACAGTGTCCTTTCCCCCTCTGGGACCGGGTGTCACAGTGTGTTAGATACACTGTCCTTTCCCCCTCTGGGACCGGGTGTCACACTGTGTTAGATACACTGTCCTTTTCCCCTCTGGGACTGGGTGTCACAGTGCGTTAGATACACTGTCCTTTCCCCCTCTGGGACCGGGTGTCACACTGTGTTAGATACACTGTCCTTTCCCCCTCTGGGACCGGGTGTCACAGTGTGTTAGATACACTGTCCTTTCCCCCTCTGGGACCGGGTGTCACAGTGTGTTAGATACACTGTCCTTTCCCCCTCTGGGACCGGGTGTCACAGTGTGTTAGATACACTGTCCTTTCCCCCTCTGGAACCGGGTGTCACAGTGCGTTAGATACACTGTCCTTTCCCCTCTGGGACCAGGTGTCACAGTGTGTTAGATACACTGTCCTTTCCCCCTCTGGGACCGGGTGTCACAGTGTGTTAGATACACTGTCCTTTCCCCCTCTGGGACCGGGTGTCAGTGCGTTAGATACACTGTCCTTTCCCCCTCTGGGACCGGGTGTTACAGTGTGTTAGATACACTGTCCTTTCTCCCTCTGGGACCGGGTGTCACAGTGTGTTAGATACACTGTCCTTTCCCCCTCTGGGACCGGGTGTCAGTGTGTTAGATACACTGTCCTTTCCTCCTCTGGGACCGGGTGTCAGTGTGTTAGATACACTGTCCTTTCCTCCTCTGGGACCGGGTGTCAGTGTGTTAGATACACTGTCCTTTCCTCCTCTGGGACCGGGTGTCAGTGCGTTAGATACACTGTCCTTTCCCCCTCTGGGACCGGGTGTCACAGTGCATTAGATACACTGTCCTTTCCCCCTCTGGGACCGGGTGTCACAGTGCGTTAGATACACTGTCCTTTCCCCCTCTGGGACCGGGTGTCAGTGCGCTAGATACACGGTCTTTTCCCCCTCTGGGACCGGGTGTCACAGTGCGTTGGATACACTGTCCTTTCCCCCTCTGGGACCGGGTGTTACAGTGTGTTAGATACACTGTCCTTTCCCCCTCTGGGACCGGGTGTCAGTCATTTGTTTGCACATACACAGGAACTTGGAGACACACGGGCTTACACACACACACAGGGACTTAAGAGACAGGGGACTATTTACAGACAGACACAGGATATTACTCACTATGAAAGCATAGGTCTTTTGCTGGGTGCAGTATCCTGGAATAAGCAGGAGGTGGAGGCAGGGCACCATGGAAATGGAAAGACCAACAGAAATTGGCAGGAGCTGCTCTGGCCTGGGGAGCAGCTCGGTTTCGGTGCTGTTTCTCAGGGTGGCGTCACCACCATGCACATTCTCCGCCTGTGTTACCGGCGAAGCGACATTCGACCACGTAATCCTGCCCGTCGGTATGGTGAAGTTGAATCGCGCGCTGCCCAGCTATTGGTGGATCAAGGTCGCGAAGGGTGTTGCAGAAAACTCTCCACGTGCCGAATTTTCTGGAAGAACTGGGTTCAGCTTTGGGCACCACACCTCAGGAAGGGTGCATTGACTTTGGAGGGAGGGCACGCAGCTTCACAAGAATGATACCTGGGCTTAGAATCATTGGGAAGGCAGGGGACCATTCAGCCCCTCGAGCCTGTCCCACCATTCAATTAGTATCTTAGCTCCATCTACCCGCCTTGGTTCCGTAATCCTTAATACCCTTACCCAACAAAGATCTATCCCAAAATCTAGGGAAGGCAATTAAAAATGTTAACGCAGAGGGAGAGAGTTCTGGACTCCCACTGCCCTGGGTGTGAAGAAGTGCTTCCTGACATCAGCCCCGAACGGCCTGGCTCTAAGTTATACCCCTTGTCTGGGCTCCCCACGACCAGAGGATATAGTTTCTCTCCGTCTGCCCTATCGAATCTTTCAATCATTGTCAACACCTCGATTAGATCACCCTTAATCCTCGATACTCAAGGGAATATAGGCCCATATGTATCTGTCCTCATAATGTAACTCTTTGAGCCCCGGGTTCATTCTGGTGAATCTGCCCCCCTCTCCCTCCCCCCCCCCCCCAACCAAGGCCAATATCTCCTTCCTGAGGGGCGGGGCCCAGAACTGGACGCAGAGACTCCCCATGGGGTCTGACCAGAGCTTTATACACCCGTAGCATCACTTCCTCCCCTTTGTATTCCAGCCCCCTTAGAAACATGGAAATTTACAGCGCAAGAGGAGGCCATTCCGGTGCATCGTGTCCACGCCAGCCGACAAAGAGCCACACGGCCCTTGGGCAGCAGCCCTGAAGGTTACATATAAACCGATTGTTGTGTTTGGAGAAAGAGTCAGATTGAACACTGTGAGCTCAAAGTAAAGTGTGACATTAGTCTTTTATTGCAGGTCTCCAGCATGCCTCTCCACCCTATGAAGCCTCCTTAAATACCTGTGCTCCCAAGGGAGTATGGGAGCCCTGGGGACTCCAGGGGATGAGCCCTCTGGTGGCTGTAAAGAGTAAATACAAGTATACACATATAACAACACTCCCCCCAATGTCAACAGTGTAACTATTTACAATGTGAGTCGATCTGGGGCCCTGCTTGCCCTGGTTGATCGTCTCGGAATGAAAGCTGGTGTTGTTGAATCATTTGTTGGGCCCTCGCTGGGCTGCTGTGCAGTTGGCCTTGCTGGGCTGCCTGGTGTGTTGGGCCCTGCAGGGCTACTGTGGATGATGGGTTCTGCTTCGTGGTCAACCGTGGTGCCGGTTGCCACTGGTGTGTATGGTGGGGGATCAAAAAAGGTAGGATCCAAGGTGGGTTGCTCAGGGTAGTCCGTGAATCTGAGTTTGATTTGGTCCAAGTGTTTCCGGTGAATGAGTCCATTTGAAAGTTTGACCCGAAACACCCTGCTCCCCTCTTTGGCCACGACAGTGCCGGGAAGCCACTTGGGACCTTGTCCATAAGTTAATACAAATACAGGATCATTGACTTCAATCTCGCGTGACACATTTGCACTATCATGGGATGCACTTTGTTGAAGCCGCCTGCTCTCTACCTGTTCATGTAGATCAGGGTGAACTAACGAGAGTCTTGTATTAAGTGCTCTTTTCATGAGCAGTTCAGCAGGTGGGATCCCAGTGAGTGAGTTGGGTCTCGTGCGGTAGCTAAGCAGGACTCAGGATAGGCGAGTCTGCAGTAAGCCTTTAGGTACCCTCTTCAAGCCTTGCTTGATGGTTTGCACTGCTCTCTCTGCCAGACCATTGGATGCTGGTTTAAACGGGGCAGATGTGACATGTTTGATCGCGTTACGGGTCATGAATTCTTTGAAGTCAGCACTGGTAAAACATGGCCTGTTGTCGCTCACCAGGACATCGGGTAGCCCTTAGGTGGCAAACATGGCCCACAGGCTTTCAGTAGTAGTAGTAGACGTGCTTGCCGACATTATCTCACATTCAATCCACTTGGAATACACGTCTACAACCACAAGGAACATTTTACCCAAGAACAGGCCTGCATAGTCGACGGGTACCCTAGACCAGGGTTTGGAGGGCCAAGACCATAAACTTAACGGCGCCTCCCTGGGTACATTGCTTAACTGCGAGCATGTATTACATCTGTGAACGCAGGACTCTTAAGTCCGCATGGATACCCGACCACCACACCTGGGATCTGGCTATCGCTTTCATCATTACGATGCCTGGGTGGGTACAGTGGAGGCCATTGATGAAGGTGCCTCTGCCCTTTTGGGGCCCACTACTCGATTGCCCCACAGAAGCCAGTCTGCCTGTATAGACATTTCATCTTTGCATGGCTGGAACGGCTTTATCTCTTCCTGCATTTCCACTGGGACACTGGACCAGCTCCCGTGAAGCACACAGCTTTTGACTAGAGATAATAAGGGGTCCTGGCTTGTCCAGGTTTTGATCTGCCGGGCCGTGATGGGTGATTGCTCACTCTCAAATGTATCCATAACCATGGCTAGATCTGTGGGCTGCGCCATTTACACCCCCATGGTGGGCAATGCCAGCCTACTGAGAGCATCGGCGCAGTTTTCTGTGCCTGGCCTGTGGCGGATGGCTTAGTTGTATGCGGACAACGTGAGCGCCCATCTCTGGATGCGGGCCGATGCGTTGGTATTTAGCCCTATACTCTCAGAGGGATATAAGTGGCTTATGGTCAGTTTCCAATTCGAATTTTAGCCCAAACAGGTATTGGTGCATTTTCTTTACCCCTTTACCCCATAGACACACGCTAACGCTTCTATCTCAATCATGCTGTAGGCTCTCTCTCATAGAAACATAGAAACATAGAAAATAGGTGCAGGAGCAGGCCATTCAGCCCTTCTAGCCTGCACCGCCATTCAATGAGTTCATGGCTGAACATGAAACTTCAGTACCCCCTTCCTGCTTTCTCGCCATAACCCTTGATCCCCCGAGTAGTAAGGACTTCATCTAACTCCCTTTTGAATATATTTAGTGAATTGGCCTCAACTACTTTCTGTGGTAGAGAATTCCACAGGTTCACCACTCTCTGGGTGAAGAAGTTTCTCCTCATCTCGGTCCTAAATGGCTTACCCCTTATCCTCAGACTGTGACCCCTGGTTCTGGACTTCCCCAACATTGGGAACATTCTTTCTGCATCTAACCTGTCTAAACCCGTCAGAATTTTAAACGTTTCTATGAGGTCCCCTCTCATTCTTCTGAACTCCAGTGAATACAAGCCCAATTGATCCAATCTTTCTTGATAGGTCAGTCCCGCCATCCCGGGAATCAGTCTGGTGAACCTTCGCTGCACTCCCTCAATAGCAAGAATGTCCTTCCTCAAGTTAGGAGACCAAAACTGTACACAATACTCCAGGTGTGGCCTCACCAAGGCCCTGTACAACTGTAGCAACACCTCCCTGCCCCTGTATTCAAATCCCCTCGCTATGAAGGCCAACATGCCATTTGCTTTCTTAACCGCCTGCTGTACCTGCATGCCAACCTTCAATGACTGATGTACCATGACACCCAGGTCTCGTTGCACCTTCCCTTTTCCTAATCTGTCACCATTCAGATAATAGTCTGTCTCTCTGTTTTTACCACCAAAGTGGATAACCTCACATTTATCCACATTATACTTCATCTGCCATGCATTTGCCCACTCACCTAACCTATCCAAGTCACTCTGCAGCCTAATAGCATCCTCCTCGCAGCTCACACTGCCACCCAACTTAGTATCATCCGCAAATTTGGAGATACTGCATTTAATCCCCTCGTCTAAATCATTAATGTACAATGTAAACAGCTGGGGCCCCAGCACAGAACCTTGCGGCACTCCACTAGTCACTGCCTGCCATTCTGAAAAGTACCCGTTTACTCCTACTCTTTGCTTCCTGTCTGACAACCAGTTCTCAATCCACGTCAGCACACTACCCCCAATCCCATGTGCTTTAACTTTGCACATTAATCTCTTGTGTGGGACCTTGTCGAAAGCCTTCTGAAAGTCCAAATATACCACATCAACTGGTTCTCCTTTGTCCACTTTACTGGAAACATCCTCAAAAAATTCCAGAAGATTTGTCAAGCATGATTTCCCTTTCACAAATCCATGCTGACTTGGACCTATCATGTCACCATTTTCCAGATGCACTGCTATGACATCCTTAATAATTGATTCCATCATTTTACCCACTACTGAGGTCAGGCTGACCGGTCTATAATTCCCTGTTTTCTCTCTCCCTCCTTTTTTAAAAAGTGGGGTTACATTGGCTACCCTCCACTCCATAGGAACTGATCCAGAGTCAATGGAATGTTGGAAAATGACTGTCAATGCATCCGCTATTTCCAAGGCCACCTCCTTAAGTACTCTAGGATGCAGGCCATCAGGCCCTGGGGATTTATCTGCCTTCAATCCCATCAATTTCCCCAACACAATTTCCCGACTAATAAAGATTTCCCTCAGTTCCTCTTCCTTACTAGACCCTCTGACCCCTTTTATATCCGGAAGGTTGTTTGTATCCTCCTTAGTGAATACCGAACCAAAGTACTTGTTCAATTGATCCGCCATTTCTTTGTTCCCCGTTATGACTTCCCCTGATTCTGACTGCAGGGGACCTACGTTTGTCTTCACCAACCTTTTTCTCTTTACATACCTATAGAAACTTTTGCAATCCGCCTTAATGTTCCCTGCAAGCTTCTTCTCGTACTCCATTTTCCCTGTCCTAATCAAACCCTTTGTCCTCCTCTGCTGAGTTCTAAATTTCTCCCAGTCCCCAGGTTCGCTGCTATTTCTGGCCAATTTGTATGCCACTTCCTTGGCTTTAATACTATCCCTGATTTCCCTAGATAGCCACGGTTGAGCCACCTTCCCCTTTTTATTTTTACGCCAGACAGGAATGTACAATTGTTGTACTTCATCCATGCGGTCTCTAAATGTCTGCCATTGCCCATCCACAGTCAACCCCCTAAGTATCATTCGCCAATCTATCCTAGCCAATTCTCGCCTCATACCTTCAAAGTTACCCTTCTTTAAGTTCTGGACCATGGTCTCTGAATTTACTGTTTCATTCTCCATCCTAATGCAGAATTCCACCATATTATGGTCACTCTTCCCCAAGGGGCCTCGCACAATGAGATTGCTAATTAATCCTCTCTCATTACACAACACCCAGTCCAAGATGGCCTCCCCCCTAGTTGGTTCCTCAACATATTGGTCTAGAAAACCATCCCTTATGCACTCCAGGAAATCCTCCTCCACCGTATTGCTTCCAGTTTGGCTAGCCCAATCTATGTGCATATTAAAGTCACCCATTATAACTGCTACACCTTTATTGCATGCACCCCTAATTTCCTGTTTGATGCCCTCCCCAACATCCCTATTACTGTTTGGAGGTCTGTACACAACTCCTACTAACGTTTTTTGCCCTTTGGTGTTCTGCAGCTCTACCCATATAGATTCCACATCATCCAAGCTAATGTCTTTCCTAACTATTGCATTAATCTCCTCTTTAACCAGCAATGCTACCCCACCTCCTTTTCCTTTTATTCTATCCTTCCTGAATGTTGAATACCCCTGAATGTTGAGTTCCCAGCCCTGATCATCCTGGAGCCACGTCTCCGTAATCCCAATCACATCATATTTGTTAACATCTATTTGCACAATTAATTCATCCACCTTATTGCGGATACTCCTTGCATTAAGACACAAAGCCTTCAGGCTTGTTTTATTAACACCCTTTGTCCTTTTAGAATTTTGCTGTACAGTGGCCCTTTTTGTTCTTTGCCTTGGGTTTCTCTGCCCTACACTTTTCCTCATCTCCTTTCTGTCTTTTGCTTTTGGCTCCTTTTTGTTTCCCTCTGTCTCCCTGCATTGGTTCCCATCCCCCTGCCATATTAGTTTAAATCCTCCCCAACAGCACTAGCAAACACTCCCCCGAGGACATTGGTTCCAGTCCTGCCCAGGTGCAGACCGTCCGGTTTGTACTGGTCCCACCTCCCCCAGAACCGGTCCCAATGCCCCAGGAATTTGAATCCCTCCCTGCTGCACCACTGCTCAAGCCACGTATTCATCTGCGCTATCCTGCGATTCCTACTCTGACTATCACGTGGCACTGGTAGCAATCCCGAGATTACTACTTTTGAGGTCCTACTTTTTAATTTAGCTCCTAGCTCCTTAAATTCGTTTCGTAGGACCTCATCCCTTTTTTTGCCTATGTCGTTGGTACCAATGTGCACCACGACAACTGGCTGTTCTCCCTCCCATTTCAGAATGTCCTGCACCCGCTCCGAGACATCCTTGACCCTTGCACCAGGGAGGCAACATACCATCCTGGAGTCTCGGTTGCGGCCGCAGAAACGCCTATCTATTCCCCTCACAATTGAATCCCCTATCACTATCGCTCTCCCACTCTTTTTCTTGCCCTCCTGTGCAGCAGAGCCAGCCACGGTGCCATGAACTTGGCTGCTGCTGCCCTCCCCTGATGAGTCATTCCCCTCAACAGTACCCAAAGCGGTGTATCTGTTTTGCAGGGGGATGACCGCAGGGGACCCCTGCACTACCTTCCTTGCTCTACTCTTCCTGCTGGTCTTCCATTCCCTATCTGGCTGTGGACCCTTTCCCTGCGGTAAGACCAACTCACTACACGTGATACTCACGTCATTCTCAGCATCGTGGATGCTCCAGAGTGAATCCACCTTCAGCTCCAATTCCGTAACGCGGACCGTCAGGAGCTGGAGGCGGATACACTTCCCGCACACATAGTCGTCAGGGACACCGGAAGCGTCCCTGAGTTCCCACATGGTACAGGAGGAGCACAACACCCGACCGAGCTCTCCTGCCATGTCTTAACCCTTAGATACACTTAAACTGGTAATAACAATGTTAAAAGTTACTGACCAATATAAGAAGAAAAAGAAAAACTACTCACCAATCACCAGCCAATCACTTACCCCCTAGGCTGTGACGTCACCTTTGTTTTTTTTGCCTTCTCCCTGTAGCTGCACCGGTACGCCTCTCGCCGACCCCGGACTCGCGCTGCTCCGAGCTCCCGCCTCCTCGACTGACTGCTCCGAGCTCCCGCTGGCCTTTATAGGCCTCTCGCCGACCCCGGACTCGCGCTGCTCCGAGCTCCCGCCTCCTCGACTGACTGCTCCGAGCTCCCGCTGGCCTTTATAGGCCTCTCGCCGACCCCGGACTCGCGCTGCTCCGAGCTCCCACCTCCTCGACTTAGACAGACTCCTGGATGCATAAGCAACCGGTTGCAGTTTCCCGAAATCATTAGCTTGTTGCAATACACACCCGACGCCATATGACAACGCATCACATGCGAGTACCAAACGCTTACATGGATCATACAACACAAGCAATTTGTTTGAGCATAACAATTTTCTCGCTTTTACAAAAGCATTTTCTTGGCTTTTGCCCCAAACCCATTCGCCCCCTTTTTGCAGTAAGACATGTAGTGGTTCTAGCAGTGTGCTGAGACCTGGTAAGAAGTTACCAAAGTATTCAAGAGTCCCAGGAACGACCGCAGCTCCGTCACGTTCTGTGGCCTTTGTGCGTTCTCGATTGCCTCTGTCTTCGCGTTGGTGGGCCTGATGCTGTCCGCCGCAATCTTCCTCCCCAGGAACTTCACTTCAGGTGCCAGGAAAATGCACTTCGAGCTTTTTAACCTGAGCCCCACGCGGTTGCGTCGACTAAGAATCTCCTCCAGGTTCTGCAGATGTTCGACTGTGTTCCTTCCTGTGACCAAGATGTCATCTTGGAAGACCATAGTGTGCAGGACCGACTTCAGTAAACTTTCCATATTTCTCTGGAATATCGCCGCCGCTGATCGGATTCCAAACGGGAATCTGTTATAAACAAAAAGTCCTTTGTGCATGTTGATGCAGGTGAGGGCCTTCGATGATTGCTCCAGTTCCTGCTTAATGTAGGCTGAGGTCAGATCCAGCTACGTGAACGTCTTTCCTCCCGCCAGCATTGCAAAGAGGTCGACGGCCTTTGGTAGTGGGTATTGGTCCTGCAGGGAGAAACGATCGATAATTACTTTGCAGTTGCCACAGATTCTGATGGTGCCATCTCTCGAGGACTAGGACAATAGGACTGGCCCACTCGTTGAACTCAATCGGGGAAATGATGCCCTCTCTTTGCAGCCGGTCTAGCTCAATCTCTACCCTTTCTCTCATGTAAGGTACTGCTCTCGCCTTGTGATAGATGCGTCGCACCCTCGGAATTAGGTGGATCTGTACTTTTGTCCTTGGAATTTCCCGATGCCTGGTTCGAACAGCAAAGGAAATTTGTTTAAGACCTGGGCACACGAAGTGTCGTCAGCAGACGATAGCGCTCGGACATCGTCCCAGTTCCAGCGTATCTTTCCCAGCCAGCTCCTGCCGAGCAGCGTGAGACCATCGCCCAGTACCACCCAGAGTGGTAGCTTGTGCACCGCTCCATCGTAGGAGACCTATACGGTAGCACTGCCGATTACGGGGATCAGTTCTTTTGTGTAAATTCTTAGTTTCGTGCGAACTGCAGTTAAGACTGGCCTTGAGGCCTTGTTGCACCACAACCTTTCGAAAGTCCCCCAGCCCTTGCAAACGTACTCTTTGAGTAGGCATGAATAGAAACGATGATCACCCCCGCAGTGCCAACAAGGTGTTAATGGCCTTGCATTCATCACCCTTGATGGTGGACTTAGACATCTGCAGACGTGTTGCTGCAGGTATGTATGACCTGCCCTGTACGTTACGATTCAAAAACATCATCACTTTGTTCACGGTACTTGTAGCAGCACTTGTGTGCCGAGAGATTTGCTTCGTATTGTCACTGGTGGCAATGAACGCCTGGGCTATCGCTATGGCCTTACTCAAGGTTGGGGTCTCTGCAGTCAAAAGTTTGCGAAGTGTGGTTTTGTGGCCAATGCCAAGTACGAAAAAGTCTCTGAGCATGTGCTCCAAACGTCCTTCAAACTCACAATATCCTGCAAGGCGTCTTAGCTCGGCGACATAACTCGCCACTTCCTGGCCTTCAGACCTTTTGTAGGTGTAGAACTGGTATCTCACCATCAGAACGCTTTCCTTCGGGTTCAAATGCTCTCGGACCAGTGTGCACAAATCATCGTATGATTTCTCCCTGGGTTTCACTGGAGTGAGATTCTTCATGAGGCCATACGTTGGTACCCCACAGACGGTGAGGAGGATCGTTCTACGTTTGGCAGTGCTCTCTTCCCCATCTAGCTCGTTGGCCACGAAGTATTGGTCGAGTCGCTCCACAAAAGTTTCCCAATCATCTCCCTCCCAGAATTACTCCAGGATGCTCACTGTTCTCTGCATCTTTGGGTTCGCTATCTGTATCTCGTCGGCAGTTGTTGTGTATGGAGAAAGAGTCAGATGATTTGTGCACACTGAGCTCAAAGTAAAGTGTGACCGTAGTCTTTTATTGCAGGTCTCCAGAGTGCCTCTCCAACCTGTGAAGCTTCCTTAAATACCTGTGCTCCCAAGGGGTTATGGGATCCATTGGGACTCCAGGGGATGAGCCCTCTGGTGGCTGGACAAAGTAAATATAAGTATACATATATAACACCCATGAACAATGGCAGAAAGGTAAAGAGTGCCCAGCCCAACCAGTTCGCCTCACAACTGCGACATCCCTTACACTAAAACATTCTACACTCCACCCCAACCGGAGCCATGCGATCTCCTGGGAGAGGCAAAAACCAGATAAAAACCCAGGCCAATTGGGGCAAAAAAATCTGGGAAAATTCCTCCCCGACCCATCCAGGCGATCGAAATTAGTCCAGGCGATCACGCTGGCTGTATTCGATTCCGTGCAGTACTTACCTCTTGTTACGCCAGCCAAGAGGTTATCCAGTCTAATCCCAATTACCAGCTCTAGGTCCGTAACCCTGCAGGCTACAAGTGCCCATCCAAGCACCTTTTAAATGTGGTGAGAGTTTCTGCATTCACCATCCCTCTAGGCATGGTGGATATAAAGGACAACATCTCATTTGCCTTGTAAATTATTTATTGTACCTGCCCACAAGTTTTAGTGATTTCTGTATTTGGACCATGAAATCGCAATGCTCCTCCACAGTTCCGAGCTTCCCACCATTAAGTTACTAGAAGGTTATTTACTTCCGAGGGTTAAATTATGAGGATAGGATGCTCAAACTTGTCTTGTATGTCCTTGCATTTAGAAGATTAAGAAGTGATCTAATCGAGGTGTTGAAGACGATAAAAGGATTCGACAGAGTAGATGGAGAGAAACGATATCCTCTGGTCGTGGGGAGTCCAGAACAAGGGGCATAACCTTCAAATCAGAGTCAGACCGTTCAGGGCTGATGTCAGAAAGCACTTCTTCACCCAGAGGGTTAGGGGGAATCTGGAACTCTCTCACCCCAAAGAGCTGTGAGGCTGGGGGTCAATTGGAGCTTTCAAGGCAGAGATCAATAGATTGTTGTTGGGTCAGGGTCTCGAGGGATATGGAGCAAAGGGTAAATGGGGTTAAGATACAGATCAGCCACGATCTGAGTGTATGGGGGAAAACAGGCTCAAGGGGCTGAATGGCCTCCTCCTGTTCCTGTGCAACAGGCTCGAGGGGCTGAATGGGCCTCCTCCTGTTCCTGTGCAACAGGCTCGAGGGGCTGAATGGGCCTCCTCCTGTTCCTGTGCAACAGGCTCGAGGAGCTGAATGGGCCTCTTCCTGTTCCTGTGTAACAGGCTCGAGGGGCTGAATGGGCCTCCTCCTGTTCCTGTGTAACAGGCTCGAGGGGCTGAATGGCCTCCTCCTGTTCCTGTCCAACAGGCTTGAGGGGCTGAATGGGCCTCCTCCTGTTCCTGTGTAACAGGCTCGAAGGGCTGAATGGCCTCCTCCTGTTCCTGTGTAACAGGCTCGAGGGGCTGAATGGCCTCCTCCTGTTCCTGTGTAACAGGCTCGAAGGGCTGAATGGCCTCCTCCTGTTCCTGTGTAACAGGCTCGAGGGGCTGAATGGCCTCCTCCTGTTCCTGCGTACAGGTCAGCCACGATCCAATTGAATGGGGGAACAGGCTCGAGGGGCTGAATAGCCTTCCCTGCTCCTATTTGCACAAAAGCAAAATACTGCAGATGCTGGAAACCTAAAATAAAAACAGAAGACGATGGAAGCACTCAGTCGATCAGAGAGCACTTGTGGAGAGAGTGAGCTAATGTTTCAGGTCGATAATCTTTCCTCAGAATTGGAAGGGGTTATGCTAAACCTGTATAAAACACTGGTTCGGCCCCAGCTGGAGTATTATGTCCAATTCTGGGCACCACACTTTAGGAAGGATGTGAAGGCCTTAGAGAGAGAGAGAGAGGGTGCAGAGGGGACTGACCAGAATGGTACCAGAGAGGCGTGAGTTTAGGGCCAGGGGCAGCACGGGCCAGCCCACACTGCGATGTGTGCGCGGACTGGGTCCGTGCAGCAGAGCTGGTCTCCAGTTGTCTTGGGTAATCCTTGCCACTGGACCCAGACCGAGCTCTGTCAAGCCCGTGTGGTGGCTGGTGTGCAACGGCCACCCCACGTTAAAAAAACCCACGCACAGGCATCTTCCACTCTTGAGGATATAGTTCGGGTTCTTCTTTCGAAACACCTGTGAACTCATCCTTTTTTTTTTTGCCGTGGCAGCAAGTCATCCTCGTTTCGAGGGACCGCCTATGACCGGGGATGGGGAACTTCAGTTACATGGGGAGACTGGAGAAGCTGGGGTTGTTCTCCTTAGAGCAGAGAAGGTTAAGGGGAGAGTGACCAGAATGGTACCAGGGATGGGGAACTTCAGTTACATGGGGAGACTGGAGAAGCTGAGGTTGTTCTCCTTAGAGCAGAGAAGGTTAAGGGGAGAGTGACCAGAATGGTACCAGGGATGGGGAACTTCAGTTACATGGGGTGACTGGAGAAGCTGGGGTTGTTCTCCTTAGAGCAGAGAAGGTTAAGGAGAGATATAATAAAGGTGTTCAGCATTGAGGGGTTTTGATGGGGAAAAACTGGATAGTCAGTAACCAAGGACAGATTTAAGGTGATTGGTAAAAGAACCAGGAGCGGGGATGAGAATTTTTCACACAGCGAGTTGTGATCTGGAACACACTGCCTGAAAGGGGGGTGGAAGCACATTTAGTAGCAACTTTCAAAAGAGAATTGGATGAATACTAGAAAAGGAAAAATTTGCAGAGCTATAGGGAACGAGCAAGAGATTCGGACTTACTGGATAGCTCCTTCAAACAGGCACGATGGGCCGAATGGCCTCCTGCTATGCTATATGAGTTTATGTTAGCGATGAACAGCTTTTGCCTCCCGGTCCAGCAACACTCCATTTTAAAATTCTCATTTGCAAATCCCTCCGTGGTCTCGTCCCCTCCTTATCGATCAAACCTCCTGCATCCCCACAACCCTCCGAGATCGCAGCGCTCCTCTAACTCTGGCCTCGTGCGCATCCCCCGATTTCCATCGCTCCACCATTGACGGCCGTGCTTTCAGTTGTATAGGCCCCCAAGCTCTGGAACTCCCTCCCTAAACCTCTGCGCCTCAAGCTCTCCTCCTTCAAGATGCTCCTTAAAACCTACCTCTTTGACCAAGCTTTTGGTCAAATGCCCTAATATCTCCTTGTATGGCTCGGTGTCAATTCCTGTCTTGATAATGCTCCCGTGAAGCACCTTGGGACGTTTTTACTACGTTAAAGGCGCTATATAAATGCACTGTTGTTTTGTTGTAATGTAATTCTATGTAAGCAAGTACAGAGCCAGGAAAAGGCCGGCGGGTGGCGGGGGGAGAAGCGGAGGGGAAAGAATAAAAGGGAAGGTCTGTGATAGGGCAAGAGTGATTAAATGACAAAAGGGATGATGGTGAACGCAAAAGGGGGTGCTAATCGGACAATTAATGAAGCAGGCAATGGTTATCTCCAACATCGCCATAGGCGAACGAGGATGACTTGCTTCCACATGGACCAACAAGACAGCATCTAACCACCTCTCCATGACATTCATTGGCATTACCATCGTTAAATCACCCGACATCCTGGGCGTCACCATTGACCAGAAATCTAACTGGACCAGCCACATAAATACTGTGGCAACAAGAGCAGGTCACAAGTGTCTCACCTCCTGACTCCCTAAGGTACGGGTCAGGAGTGTGATGGAATACTCTGTTAAGTATTTAACCCCTTGCAACCTGTATTACACTACCACCAGAGGGCCTACCTGTTGGGAGTCCCAAGGGTATCCCCGCATCCCTTGGGAGCACGGTATACAAGCAGGCCACCCACGAGGTACCTGCACTCTGGAATCTTAAAAGGAGCTAAGGTCACACTTGCTCATTGTACACAGTACTCAGTTTCATCCTTTATTATGAACGCATCAATTGGCGACGAGATAATGAACAATCACACGAAAATGCGAAAGAACAGTTGGTATCCTGGAGAAGTTCTCAGAAGGGGACGATTGAGAGGCCTTCATGGAGAGACTTGGCCAATATTTTGTGGCCAACGAGCTGGAAGGGGACGAGATCGCTGCCAAACGAAGGGCGAGCCTCCTAACTGTCTGTGGGGCAAAAAACCTATGGCCCCCTGAAGAATCTCCTAGCTCCGGTAAAACCAACAGAGAAATCTTAGGAAGAATTGTGTAAGCTGGTCCGGGAGCACCTAAATCCTAAGGAAAGCATTTTGATGGCGAGATATCGGTTCTACACGTGTCAACGATCGGAGGACCAGGAAGTGGCGAGCTATATCGCCGAACTAAGGCGCCTTGCAGGACATTGCGAATTTGAGGGATTCCTAGAACAAATGCTTAGAGCCTTTTTTGTGCTGGGCATTGGACAATCCTTCGCAAACTTGACTGTAGAAACTCCGAATCTAAGTAAAGCCATAACGATAGCCCAGGCATTTATGTCCACTAGTGACTTCACCAAACAGATTTCGCAGAGTAAAGAAGTTTCAGCCAGTACGGTGCACAAAGTAACGGCACTTGAGCAGGAATATACATGGCAGAACGTACACACCGGCTACTGCTGCACAACCTCAGATAACTCAGAGTCCGGCAGCAATTGTTAATGCGAGGCAGTTAACACCCTGTTGGCGCTGTGGAGGTGATCATCGGCCCCATCAATGCCGCTTCAAGCACTATGCGTGCAACGGTTGCAGAACAATGGGACACCCCCAGCGAACGTGCAGGTGAGCTGCAAACCCTGCAAACCACCACGTTGCAGAGGAAGATCGATCCACAGTGGATCAGACTGAATTGGAGACTCGTACCGAGGAGGCAGAAGTGTACTGGGTATACACATTCACCACGAAATGTCCACCAATAATGTTGAAAGTTGAACTGGACGGAATTCCAGTGTCTATGGAACTGGACACGGGGCAAGTCAGTCCATAATGAGTAAAAAGGCCTTCGACAGGCACGCAGACCCAAGCTCAGCCCCATTCACCAAACTAAGGACTTACACCAAGGAACTAATCCCTGTAATTGGCAGTGCAGAAGTCAAAGTCTCCTATGACGGAGCAGTACACGAACTCCCGCTGTGGATTGCACCAGGGGATGGCCCCACACTGTTGGGCAGAAGCTGGCTGGGAAAAATCCGCTGGGACTGGGACAACATCCGAGCGCGTTCGTCCGTCGACGACGCCTCATGTGCCCAGGTTCTGAGCAGGTTTCATTGTTTGAGCCAGGCATTGGAAGCTTCTCGGGGGCGAAAGTGCAGATCCGTTTGGTTCCCGGTACGCGACCCATCCACCACAAGGCACGGGCGGTACCATACATGATGTGTGAAAGAGTGGAAAGTGAGCTGGACAGGCTGCAGTGAGAAGCATCATCGCGCCGGTGGAATTCAACGACTGGGCCAGTCCGATTGTCCCGGTACTCAAGGAGGACGGCACGGTCAGAATTTGTGGGACTATAAAGTAATGATTAACCATTTTCGCTGCAGGACCAGTACCCACTACCCAAGGCAGACGACCTATTTGCGACCCTGGCTGGAGGGAAGACGTTCACCAAGCTGGACCTGACCTCGGCCTACATGACGCAGGAGCTGGAGGAGTCTTCGAAAGGCCTCACCTGCATCAACACGCACAAAGGTCTGTTCATCTATAACAGATGCCCGTTCGGGATTCGGTCAGCCGCGACAATCTTCCAACGGAACATGGAGAGCCTGCTAAAGTCGCACCGTAGTTTTCCAGGACGACATACTGGTTACAGGTCGGGACACCATTGAGCACTTGAAGAATCTGGAAGAGGTTCTTAGTCGGTTGGATCACGTGGGACTCAGGTTGAAACGTTCGAAGTGTGTTTTCCTGGCGCAGGAGGTCGAGTTTTTGGGAAGAAGACGGCATCAGACCCACCGACGCCAAGACGGAGGCCATCAAGATCGCGCCGAGACCACAGAATGTGATGGAGCTGCGGTCGTTCCTGGGACTCCTTAACTATTTGGGTAATTTCCCACCTGGGTTAAGCACCCTGCTAGAACCACTACACACGCTACTGCGCAAGGGAGATGACTGGGTATGGGGGAATTCACAAGAGGCTGCCTTTAAGAAAGCCAGGAATCTGCTGTGTTCAAACAAACTGCTTGTCTTGTATGACCCTTGTAAACGATTAGTGCGAGCTTGCGATGTGTCGTCATAGGGGGTTGGGTGTGTGTTACAACAGGCCAACGAATCAGGAATTTTGCAACTGGTCGCTTATGCGTCCAGGAGTTTGTCCAAGGTCGAAAGGGCCTACAGCATGATTGAAAAAGAGGCTCTGGTGTGCGTTTACGGGGTAAAGAAAATGCACCAGTACTTATTTGGCCTCAAGTTTGAGCTTGAAACTGACCACAAGCCGCTCATATCGCTGTTCTCTGACAGCAAAGGGATTAATACCAATGCCTCTGCCCACATCCAAAGATGGGCGCTCACGCTGTCGGCATACAATTCTGTAATCTGCCACAGAGAACTGCGCTGATGCTCTCAGTCGGCTGCCATTGCCCGCCACCGGGGTAGAAATGGCACAGCCTGCAGACTTGCTCATGGTTATGGAGGCATTCGAAAACGAAAAGTCTCCCATTACAGCCCACCAGATCAGGACCTGGACCAGCCAGGATCTTTTCCTGCCCTTGGTAAAAAACTGTGTCCTCCATGGGAGCTGGTCCAGTGTCCCAGTGGAGATGCAGGAGGCAATTAAGCCGTTCCGCAGACGCAAAAACTAGGTGTCCCTACAGGCGAACTGTCTGTTGTGGGGCAATCGCGTGGTCTTGCCCAAGAAAGGCAGAGATATGTTCATCTGTGAACTACACAGCACCCATCCAGGCATTGTAATGATGAAAGCCATAGTCAGATCCCATGTGCGGTGGCCCGGCATCGACTCAGATTTAGAGTCATGCGTGCGCCAGTGCAACACTTGCTCTCAGCTGAGCAATGCACCCAGAGAGGCACCGCTAAGTTTGTGGTCGTGGCCCTCCAAATCGTTGATGAGGATCCACGTGGACTATGCGGGCCCATTCCTCGGCAAAATGTTCTTGGTTGTCGTGGACGCTTACTCAAAATGGATTGAATGTGCAATAATGTCTGTAATCACGGCCACTATTGAAAGCCTACGAGCCAGGTTTGCCATGCACGGCTTGTCCTAGTCAGCGACAATGGGCCGTGCTTCACCAGCGCTGAGCTCAAGGAATTCCTGACCCGCAATGGGATCAAGCACGTCACATCTGCCCTGTTCAAGCCCGCATCCAACAGCTGGACAGAACGGGCAGTTCAAACCATCAAGCAAAGCTTGAAACGTGTGTCGGAAGGCTCCCTGCAGACCCGACTGTCCCGAGTCCTGCTCAGCTACTGTACCAGACCCCACTCACTCACTGGGGTTCCCCCAGCCGAGCTGCTCATGAAAAGGGCGCTCAAAACAAGGCTCTCTCTTGTCCACCTGGATCTCCATGATCACGTCAAGGACAGGCGGCATCAACAAATTGTGTACCATGATCGCGCAAATTTGTCACACGATATTGAGATCAATGATCCTGTGTTTGTACTCAATTATGGACATGATCCCAAATGGCTCGTTGGCATGGTCATATCCAAAGAGGGAAGTAGGGTGTTTCAGGTCAAATTGGCTAATGGACAAACGCACAGAAAACATTTGGACCAAACCAAATTGCAGTTCACCAACAGCTACCAACAATCAGAAGAGGACACCACCAATGTTGACCCTCCAACACACACAAGTGGCAACTGACATCCTGGTTGACCACGAAACCGAACTCACCATCACCAGCAGCCCGGCAAGGCCGGCTACCCAGCAGCCCAGTGAAGAACTAACCAACCCACCCACACCTGCATTTGTACCGAGACGATCGACAAGGGAGCGAAAAGCCCCAGATTGTCTCACCTTGTAAATAAGTGTACTATTGACTTTACGGGGGAGTGATGTTATGTATTTAACCCTTTGAAACCTGTATCACACTTCCACCAGAGGGCCCACCTGTTGGAGTCCCAAGCGATCCCAGCATCCCTTGGGAGCACGGTATATAAGCAGGCCACCCATGAGGTACCTGCACTCTGGAACCTTATTAAAGGAGCTAAGGTCACACTTGCTCATTGTACACAGTACTCAGTTTCATCCTTTATTATGAACGCATCACTCTCCACTTGCCTGGATGTAGGCTCCAACAACACTCAAAACACTATTCAGGCCACTTGATTGGCCCCCCATCCACCACCTTCAACACTCACTCCCTCCACCACCGGCGCCCCCTGGCTGCAGTGTGCACCATCTACAAGATGCACCTGCAGCAACTCGCCAAGGCTCCTTCGGCAGCACCTCCCAAACCTGCCACCTGCTAGAAGGACAAGGACAGCAGGCGCATGGGAACACCACCACCTCCATGTTCCCCTCCGAGGCACACACCGTCCTGACTGAGAAATATATCGGCCGTTCCTTCATCGTCGCTGGGTCAAAATCCTGGAACCCCCCTCCCTAACAGCACTGTGGGAGCACCTTCACCACACGGACTGCAGCGGTTCAAGGCGGCGGCTCACCACCACCTTCTCAAAGGCGTTCAGGAATGGGCGATGTTCGCATCCCACGAACGAATACATTAAAACGAAGGTGTAAACGGTCACAGCAAAGGGGGGGGTAAGCACGGAACATCTGGTCAAGAGGTGAAGGCTCCTGTGGGCTCGGGAATGTGGCAGAAGGCAGGCAGGCTCGACTCCAGCGACCGCTTACCGATGGGAGAATACCCCACCCCAAGCACCAGCCCGTAAGCTCCTCCACCCCCTGGTGGCGGCAGTTCCCGATTTACCCGCCGAGTTCCTTTGCTTGGATCGAGACAGCACAGTCTTGGGTTTTTAGGGTCCTTGCTCTCCTTCAGCTCAATGCAAGTGCAAGGACGAGAAAATATTGAAAACGCCTAATCAATAGCGTTTATTAATAAACAGGCAACCATGACCCAGTGTCCTTGAGAGAGAGAGGACAATTATACTCACGGATAGAGAACTCATCAAGGATGGTGAGTTGGCTTCACTCCACTGCTCACAGTAGTCCCCTGTCAGACTGTACAGACTTCCTACAGTACAACCTATACATCTGCACTTCACTGCGGGGTCCAACGTGTCACGGCTTCTGGGTACCTGCTGTTGATGGATAAGAAATAACTTGCTTTTCTAGAGCAGTTGCATGACCTCAGGACATCACAAGGCACTTCAGAGTCAATGAAGTAACTTTCAAGTGCAGGCACTGGGGGAAGGTGGCAACTAATGCATGCACAGCACGATCCCACAGAGAGCGCGGCGATCAAAACGACATAATCTACTTCAGTGATATTGATCAAGGGATAAATATTAGCCCCAGGATACTGGGGAGAACTCCCCCCCCACCCCCCCACTTGTTACAGCAGTGGCTAAGGATTTTACATCCCTACTGAGGGGGCAGACGGGGCCCTGGGCTAATGGTCTCATCTAAAAGACAGGACCTCCGACAGTGCAGCAATCCCTCAGTACTGCCCCTCCCACAGTGCGGCGCTCCCTCAGCACTGCCCCTCCCACAGTGCAGCACTCCCTCAGTACTGCCCCTCCCACAGTGCGGCGCTCCCTCAGTACTGCCCCTCCGACAGTGCAGCACTCCCTCAGTACTGCCCCTCCGACAGTGCAGCGCTCCCTCAGTACCACCCCTCCGACAGTGCGGCGCGCCCTCAGCACCGCCCCTCCCACAGTGCGGCGCTCCCTCAGCACCGCCCCTCCCACAGTGCGGCGCTCCCTCAGTACTGCCCCTCCCACAGTGCAGTGGAGGCTCCCTCAGTACTGCCCATCCCACAGTGCAGCGGAGACTCCCTCAGCACTGCCCCTCCCACAGTGCGGCGCTCCCTCAGCACTGCCCCTCCCAGTGTAGCGGAGGCTCCCTCAGTACTGCCTCTCCAACAGTGCGGCGCTCCCTCAGTACTGCCCCTCCCACAGTGCGGCGCTCCCTCAGTACTGCCCCTCCCACAGTGCGGCGCTCCCTCAGTACTGCCCCTCCCACAGTGCGGCACTCCGACAGTACTGCCCCTCCCACAGTGCAGCACTCCGACAGGTTATATATGTGGACTTGTATTTACTCTGCACAGCCACCAGAGGACTCATCCCCTGGAGTCCCAAGTGATCCCATAATCCCTTGGAAGCACAGGTATTTAAGAAGACTTCACAGGTTGGAGAGGCACTCTGGAGACCTGCAATAAAAGACTACGGTCACACTTCACTTTGAGCTCACAGTGTTCAGTCTGACTCTTTCTCCATACACTACACAACAGTGCGGCACTCCCTCAGTACTGCCCCTCCGACAGTGCAGCGGAGTCTCCCTCAGTGCTGACAGCCGGGGAGTGCCGGGCTGGATTACGGAATTTGATTCTCTGGAGCGGGTGAGGCTTGAACCCACAACTTTCTGACTCAGAGGTGAGGGGGGTGCTACCCACTGAACCATGTCTGACCGTAAGCTGGTTTAGTGGCCAGGCTAGCTACTATCGATTTGTTTCGCAAACTCATTAATATCTATTAGCTTGTATATTGCAGTCCAGACGTTCCCACAGGCGTGATCTGATTGAATGCAGAGCAGGCTCGAGGGGCTAACAGCCTGCCCCTGTTCTGATATTCATAGTTTGGGACTGCAAACCTTACCTCGTCCTGTCCCTCCCGCTGTGGCCTCGCCTCTCCCTCTCTCTCTAACTTCCTCCAGCCCTACAACCCTCGGAGAACTCTGCGCTCCTCCAATTCTGGCCTCTTGTGCATCTCCCATTTCCATCGGCCCACCATTGGCAGTCGCACTTTCAGCCGCTTTGGTCCCAAGCTTTGGAATTCCCTCTCTAAACCTCTCCGTCTCTCCCTCCTCAGTTAAGGCTCAGCTTAACACCTGCCTTTTTTTGTTTTTAAATCGGAACGGGGCACCTGTCTAATCTTTCTTTGTGGCTTGGTATCTGGTTTTCTCCAACACTCCCGTGTAGCAGTATGGAACGAGGATGACTTGCTTCCATACCAAAAGGAATGAGTTCACAGATGTTTCAATGCAGGACCCGATGTTCCAGTCCTGAACTCCAGGGGTGGAAGATGCCTGTGCGTGGATTTTTTTAACGTGGGGTGACCGTTTCACACCAGCCACCACACGGGCTTGACAGAGCGAGGTCTTTATCCAGTGGCAAGGGTTAACCAGGACGACTGGAGACCTGCTCTGCTGCACGGACCCAGTGTGCACACATATTGCACAGTGTGGGCTGGTCCCGTGCTGCCCCTGGGCTCTTGGCTCTTCTGGGCCCCGTACCCTCATTCACCGCACCTCCGCCACGATCTCTCGCCGCTCCTCCGCCCCGATCCCTCGCCGCTCCTCCGCCACGATCCCTCGCCGCTCCTCCGCCACGACCCCTCGCCGCTCCAGCTCTTTTTGTAGCCCCGATCTGCGGTGGTGTTGCTCACACAGGTTGGGGTGGCTCACAATGTTCCAGGGTCTGCCGCTCGATAGTGTCTTGGGGAGGCCGCACCTGGAGTACTGTGTACAGTTTTGGTCTCCTTAAGCAAGGATATACTTGCCTTGGAGGGAGTGCAATCACCAGACTGATTCCTGCGATGGGGGGAATTGTCCTATGAGGAGAGATTGAGCCTATACTCCCTGGAGTTTAGTGGAATGAGAGGTGATCTGATTGAATCATAAAAAAGAGGCTCGACAGCGTAGATGACTTGGATTTATTTCACCATTTCAGGACGTCTCAAAGTGCTTTACAGCCCATTAAGTACTTTTGGAGTGTAGTCACTGTTCTAACGAGAGGTTGTTTCCCCTGGCTGGAGAGTCTAGAACTAGCGGGTCACAGTCTCAGAATAAGAGGTCGGCCATTTAGGATTGGGACGAAGAGAAATTTCTTCGCACAATGGATTTGTGAATCTTGGAATTGGAACCCCAGAGAGTTGGGGATGTCCGTTGTTGAGATTGATAGATTTTTGTGCACTGAGGGAATCAAGGGATATGGGAATAATGCAGGAAAGTGCCATGATCTTATTCAATGGCAGAGCAGGTTCAAAGAACCGAATGTCTTACTCCTGCTCCTATTTCTTATGTTCTATATAAATGCAAGTTATCAGTTGCTTTTGTTACTTCCTGTGTAAACAGGTCACGCTGTAATTATGACCTCCCACCAGTGGTGGCACTGCAGCACCTCAACTGTGTTTCTCAGCCTGTACTGGTACCCTCAAACCTACCCCACCGCTTCCATCAATTTTGCTATTTAGTGATAAATAATAAAAAGAAAGACTTGCATTTATAGAGTGCCTTTCACGAGCAGCAGACGTTCATCAGCTCACCCGCAGCAGGAAGGGCACCGATTGCTTTGGGGGCGGGGCGGGGGAGGTGGAGGCTCGAGCAAGTAAGAGTGCATGCTTGTGTTATGAGGGACAAGGGTCGGGGACAACAAGAGGGGAGGGGTGAGGGAGAACGGCGGGGGGTGGAAGAACAGGGGGGGGAAAAGGAGGGAGAGAAGAGCAGGGAGGGAGAACGGGGGTGGGGGTGAGAGAGAGAGAGAGAGAGAGAGAGAGAGAGAGAGAGAGAGAGAGAGAGAGATGTGTATCTGTAAAGCATGCACTCCCATGTTCCGCCACCAGGGAGCGCATCCCCTGAAGTCCCAGGGGATCACAGCATCCCTTAGGAGCACTGTATATAAGCCGGCCCCCAAGGCCTGTTCCTCACTCTGGAGTGTCTTATTAAAGACTGAGGTCACTGTTACTTTAACCTCCCTGTGTGCAGCCTCACCTGTGTTAGGAACACAATAACTGGCGACGAGAATACGAATCCTATGCCAAGATGCAGCAAACTGTGGGCATCCTGGAGAAGTTCTCGGAGGGCGAGGACTGGGAAGCCTATGTCGAACGGCTAGACCAGTACTTTGCAGCCAACGAGCTGGACGGAGAAGGAAACGCTGCAAAAAGGAGAGCGGTCCTCCTCACAGTCTGCGGGGCACCGACCTACAGCCTCATGAAGAATCTTCTGGCTCCGGTGAAACCCACAGATAAGTCGTATGAGGAGCTGTGTACACTGGTTTGGGAGCATCTTAACCCGAGGGAGAGCGTGCTGATGGCGAGGTATCGGTTCTACACGTGCCAGCGATCTGAAGGTCAGGAAGTGGCGAGCTATGTCGCCGAGCTAAGGCGACTTGCAGGACAATGTGAGTTTGATGGCTACCTGGAGCAAGTGCTCAGAGACTTTTTTGTACTGGGCATTGGCCACAGGACCATCCTACAAAAACGTTTGACTGTAGAGACACCGACGCTCAGTAAGGCCATTGCGATAGCACAGGCTTTTATGTCCACCAGTGATAACACCAAACAAATCTCTCAGCACACAAGTGCTAGCAATGTTCGTAAATTAAATGGAACTGTGTTTGCGAGCAGAAATGTATAGGGCAGAAACCTCGAGTCTGCAACTGCCAGCAGGCCTCATGTGACCCAGATGACTCAGAGTCCGCAACAAAGGATAAATGCAAGACAATTCACACCTTGTTGGCATTGTGGAGGCTTCCATTCAGCCTATTTATGCCACTTCAAAGGGTATGTTTGCAAGAGCTGTGGAACAATGGGGCACCTCCAATGAGCTTGCAAACGAGCTGCAAGCTCTGCAAAACCTGCAAAATCTGCTAACCACCAAGTGGCAGAGGAAGATCGGTCCATGGTGGATCAAAGCAATTTCGAGCCTCAGAGAGAGGAGGCAGATGCTGAAGTACACGGGGTGCACACATTTGAGACAAAATGTCCACCTATAATGCTAAACGTAAAATTGAATGGCTTACCCGTAGCCATGGAACAGGACACTGGCGCTAACCAATCAATCATGAGTAAAAAGATGTTTGAGAGACTGTGGTGCAACAAGTCATTCAGACCAGCCCTGAGCCCCATCCACACGAAACTGAGAACGTACACCAAAGAGCTTATCACTGTCCTGGGCAGCGCGATGGTCAAGATCACCTACGAGGGCACGGTGCACAAACTGCCACTCTGGATTGTCCCGGGCGATGGCACCACACTGCTTGGAAGGAGCTGGCTGGGCAAAATCTGCTGGAACTGGGATGACATCCGAACGCTATCACATGTCGATAAGGCCTCATGTACCCAGGTTCTAAAAATATTTCCATCCCTTTTTGAGCCAGGCATTGGAAACTTTTCCGGGGCGAAGGTGCGGATCCACTTGGTTCCAGAGGCACGACCCATTCACCACAAGGCGCGAGCGATGAGGGAGAGAGTGGAAATCGAGCTGGACAGGGTGTAGCGCGAGGGCATCATCTCCCCAGTGGAATTCAGCGAGTGGGCCAGCCCGATTGTTCCAGTACTCAAAAGTGATGGCATGGTCAGGATTTGCGGCGATTATAAAGTAACTATTAATCGTTTCTCGCTACTAGACCAATACCCGCTACCTAAGGCAGACGACCTATTTGTGATGCTGGCAGGAGGCAAGACGTTCACCAAGCTCGACCTGACTTCAGCCTACATGACACAGGAGTTGGAGGAGTGTTTGAAGGGCCTCACCTGCAGCAATACGCACAAGGGACTGTTCATCTACAACAGATGCCCGTTTGGAATTCGGTCGGCTGCAGCGATCTTCCAGAGAAGCATGGAGAGCCTACTCAAGTCGGTACCACACACGGTGGTCTTTCAGGACGACATATTGGTCACGGGTCGGGACACCGCCAAGCACCTACAAAACCTGGAGGAAGTCCTCCAGCGACTGGATCGTGTAGGGCTGCGGCTGAAGAGGTCGAAATGCGTCTTCATGGCAACAGAAGTGGAGTTTTTGGGGAGAAAGATCGCGGCGGACGGCATTCGGCCTACAGACGCCAAGACAGAGGCTATCAGGAACGCGCCCAGGCCACAGAATGTCACGGAGCTGTGGTCGTTCCTGGGACTCAACTATTTTGGTAACTTCCTACCGGGGTTAAGAACCCTCTTAGAGCCCCTACATGTGTTATTGCGCAAAGGTGAGAACTGGGTATGGGGGGAAAAAAACAAGTAATTACTTTTGAGAAAGCCAGAAACATTTTATGCTCCAACAAGCTGCTTGTATTGTATAACCCGTGTAAAAGACTTGTGCTAGCATGTGATGTGTCGTCGTACAGAGTCGGGTGTGTATTACAACAAGCTAACGTTGCGGGGAAGTTGCAACCTGTCGCCTATGCTTCCAGGAGCTTGTCTAAGGCCGAGAGGGCCGACAGCATGATTGAGAAAGAGGCATTAGCGTGTGTGTTCGGGGTAAATAAAATGCATCAGTACCTGATTGGCCTCAAATTTGAATTGGAAACCGATCACAAGCCCCTCATATCCCTGTTCACTGAAAACAAGGGGATAAATACTAATGCCTCAGCCCGCATACAAAGGTGGGCACTCGCGCTATCAGCGTATAACTATACCATCCGCCACAGGCCAGGCACCGAGAACTGTGCGGATGCACTGTCGGCTACCTTTGCCCACCACGGCGGTGGAAATGGCGTAACCTGCAAATTTGTTGATGGTGGCACAGCCCGCAGACTTGTTGATGGTCATGGAAGTGTTTGAAAATGATAAATCACCTGTCACGACCCGCCAGATTAGGACTTGGACCAGCCAAGATCCTCTGCTGTTCCTAGTAAAAAAAACTGTGTACTGCATGGGAGCTGGGCCAGCATCCCCGTTGAAATAAGAGCCAATCAAACTATTCCAGCAGCGAAAAGACGAGCTGTCCATTCAGGCAGACTGCCTGTTGTGGGGTAACTGCGTAGTGCTACCAAAAAAGGGCAGGGAGACGTTCATCTCGGATCTCCACAGCACACACCCGGGTATAGTAATGATGAAAGCGATAGCCAGATCCCACGTGTGGTGGCCCGGTATCGACTCTGACTTAGAGTCCTACGTACGGCAATGCAGCGTATGTGCTCAGTTGAGCAACGCTCCCAGAGAGGCACCACTAAGTTTGTGGTCCTGGCCCTCCAGACCTATGGTCGAGGATCCATGTCGACTATGCGGGCCCGTTTCTCGGTAAAATGTTCCTGGTGGTGGTGGATGCTTTTTCAAAATGGGTTGAATGTGAAATAATGTCGGGAAGCACCGCCACCGCCACCATTGAAAGCCTGAGGGCCATGTTTGCCACCCACGGCCTGCCTGACATACTGGTCAGTGACAACGGGCCATGTTTCACCAGTGCCGAATTTAAAGAATTCATGACCCGCAATGGGATCAAACATGTCACCTCGGCCCCATTTAAACCAGCCTCCAAAGGGCAGTCAGAGCGGGCAGTACAAACAATCAAACAGAGCCTCAAACGTGTCACAGAAGGCTCACTCCAAACCCGCCTGTCCCGAGTACTGCTCAGCTACCGCACGAGACCCCACTCGCTCACAGGGGTGCCCCCGGCTGAGCTACTCATGAAAAGCTACACTAAAAACCAGACTCTCGCTGGTTCACCCCAACCTGCATGATCAGGTAGAGAGCAGGCGGCAGCAACAAAATGTAAACGATGGTCGCGCCACTGTGTCACGGGAAATTGATCTGAATGACCCTGTGTATGTGCTAAACTATGGACATAGTCCCAAGTGGATCGCGGGCACGGTGATAGCTAAACAAGGGAATAGGGTGTTTGTAGTCAAACTAGACAATGGACAAATTTGCAGAAAGCACCTGGGCCATCGGTGCTGGGACCACAACTGTTTACAATATACATAGATGACCTGGAAGAGGGGACAGAGTGTAGTGTAACAAAATTTGCAGATGACACAAAGATTAGTGGGAAAGCGGGTTGTGCAGAGGACACAGAGAGGCTGCAAAGAGATTTAGATAGGTTAAGCGAATGGGCTAAGGTTTGGCAGATGGAATACAATGTCGGAAAGTGTGAGGTCATCCAGCTTGGGGAAAAAAAACAGTAAAAGGGAATATTATTTGAATGGGGAGAAATTACAACATGCTGCGGTGCAGAGGGACCTGTGGGTCCTTGTGCATGGATCCCAAAAAGTTAGTTTGCAGGTGCAGCAGGTAACCAGGAAGGTGAATGGAATGTTGGCCTTCATTGCGAGAGGGATGGAGTACAAAAGCAGGGAGGTCTTGCTGCAACTGTACAGGGTAAGGCCGCACCTGGAGTACTGCGTGCAGTTTTGGTCACCTTACTTAAGGAAGGATATACTGGCTTTGGAAGGGGTACAGAGACGATTCACAAGGCTGATTCCGGAGATGAGGGGGTTACCTTATGATGATGGATTGAGTAGACTGGGTCTTTACTCGTTGGAGGGAGGGAGGGAGGGAGGGAGAGAGGGAGGGGCGGGGAGGGGGGGAGGGAGGGGGAGGGGGAGGGAGGGGCGGGAGGGAGTGAGGGGCGGGAGGGAGTGAGGGGCGGGAGGGAGTGAGGGGCGGGAGGGAGTGAGGGGCGGGAGGGAGTGAGGGGCGGGAGGGAGTGAGGGGCGGGAGGGAGTGAGGGGCGGGAGGGAGTGAGGGGCGGGAGGGAGTGAGGGGCGGGAGGGAGTGAGGGGCGGGAGGGAGTGAGGGGCGGGGGGGCGGGAGGGAGTGAGGGGCGGGGGGGCGGGAGGGAGTGAGGGGCGGGGGGGCGGGAGGGAGTGAGGGGCGGGGGGGCGGGAGGGAGTGAGGGGCGGGGGGGCGGGAGGGAGTGAGGGGCGGGGGGGCGGGGGGGAGTGAGGGGCGGGGGGGCGGGGGGCGGGAGGGAGTGAGGGGCGGGGGGGCGGGGGGAGTGAGGGGGGCGGGGGGGAGTGAGGGGCGGGGGGGAGTGAGGGGCGGGGGGGAGTGAGGGGCGGGGGGGAGTGAGGGGCGGGGGGGAGTGAGGGGCGGGCCGGAGTGAGGGGCGGGGGGAGTGAGGGGCGGGGGGGAGTGAGGGGCGGGGGGAGTGAGGGGCGGGGGGAGTGAGGGGCGGGGGGGAGTGAGGGGCGGGGGGGAGTGAGGGGCGGGGGGAGTGAGGGGCGGGGGGGAGTGAGGGGCGGGGGGAGTGAGGGGCGGGGGAGTGAGGGGCGGGGGAGAGTGAGGGGCGGGGGAGAGTGAGGGGCGGGGGGGAGTGAGGGGCGGGGGAGAGTGAGGGGCGGGGGGGAGTGAGGGGCGGGGGGAGTGAGGGGCGGGGGGAGTGAGGGGCGGGGGGAGTGAGGGGCGGGGGAGTGAGGGGCGGGGGGGAGTGAGGGGCGGGGGGGAGTGAGGGGCGGGGGGAGTGAGGGGCGGGGGGGAGTGAGGGGCGGGGAGGGGCGGGGGGGAGTGAGGGGCGGGGGGAGTGAGGGCGGGGGGAGTGAGGGGCGGAGGGCGGAGGGAGTGAGGGGCGGGAGGGGCGGGAGGGCGGGAGGAGGAGGACGGGGGAGTGAGGGGCGGGGGGGGGGAGGAGGGGCGGGGGGAGTGAGGGGCGGGGGGGCGGGGGGAGTGAGGGGCGGGGGGGCGGGAGGGAGTGAGGGGCGGGGGCGGGAGGGAGTGAGGGGCGGGGGGGCGGGAGGGAGTGAGGGGCGCGGGAGGGAGTGAGGGGCGGGGGGGCGGGAGGGAGTGAGGGGCGGGGGGCGGGAGGGAGTGAGGGGCGGGGGGGCGGAGGGAGTGAGGGGCGGGGGGCGGGAGGGAGTGAGGGGCGGGGGGGCGGGAGGGAGTGAGGGCGGGGGGGGCGGGAGGGAGTGAGGGGCGGGGGGCGGGAGGGAGTGAGGGGCGGGGGGGCGGGAGGGAGTGAGGGGCGGGGGGGCGGGAGGGAGTGAGGGGCGGGGGGCGGGAGGGAGTGAGGGGCGGGGGGCGGGAGGGAGTGAGGGGCGGGGGGGCGGGAGGGAGTGAGGGGCGGGGGGGCGGGAGGGAGTGAGGGGCGGGGGGGCGGGAGGGAGTGAGGGGCGGGGGGGCGGGAGGGAGTGAGGGGCGGGGGGGCGGGAGGGAGTGAGGGGCGGGGGGGCGGGAGGGAGTGAGGGGCGGGGGGGGCGGGGAGGGAGTGAGGGGCGGGGGGGCGGGAGGGAGTGAGGGGCGGGGGGGCGGGAGGGAGTGAGGGGCGGGGGGGCGGGGAGGGAGTGAGGGGCGGGGGGGCGGGAGGGAGTGAGGGGCGGGGGGGCGGGAGGGAGTGAGGGGCGGGGGGGCGGGAGGGAGTGAGGGGCGGGGGGGCGGGAGGGAGTGAGGGGCGGGGGGCGGGAGGGAGTGAGGGGCGGGGGGCGGGAGGGAGTGAGGGGCGGGGGGGGCGGGGGCGGGAGGGAGTGAGGGCGGGGGGGCGGGAGGGAGTGAGGGGCGGGGGGCGGGAGGGAGTGAGGGGCGGGGGGGCGGGAGGGAGTGAGGGGCGGGGGGGCGGGAGGGAGTGAGGGGCGGGGGGGCGGGAGGGAGTGAGGGCGGGGGGCGGGAGGGAGTGAGGGGCGGGGGGGCGGGAGGGAGTGAGGGGCGGGGGGGCGGGAGGGAGTGAGGGGCGGGGGGGCGGGAGGGAGTGAGGGGCGGGAGGGGAGGGAGGGAGGGGCGGGAGGGAGTGAGGGGCGGGGGGGGCGGGAGGGAGTGAGGGGCGGGGGGGCGGGAGGGAGTGAGGGGCGGGGGGGCGGGAGGGAGTGAGGGGCGGGGGGGGCCGGGAGGGAGTGAGGGGGAGGGGGGGGGGCGGGAGGG